>NC_046664.1:22273958-22319414 GCF_010883055.1 Belonocnema kinseyi
GTTTGACTCTCCAAATCTGAATTATTAAAAAACTAGCGAAGGGTCATTCATAAACTAACTGTTGAATTTTGGGAAGCAGTTGAATTTTCCGTATACAGCTCTGAATTATGCTTTCTGATTGTGAGTTTTTATCGTAGAATGCATAAATAGATCATTTTTCTTTTTCCATTTTAGTTGAATCAGCTCTCGTGAGAAATTTGAAAATTTGACTTAGAGCTGTATACGGAGAATAAAAATCTGGAGTGATTTACGGGCTGAATCAGAATTGTAGCATTCTGCATTTAAAACGTCGACGTATCTTATCTTTAAGATTCAGAAGTTTTCTATTATTTTTACTCTTCAAATCTGAATGAATAAAAAAACTACTACGGGCTAGTGCTTGATCAGCGTTTTCAATGTTGGGAAACAGTTACATTATCCGTAGACAACTCCAAATCGTTTTTTCCGATTTTGATTTTTTATGACAGCATGGTTAAATAGATCATTTTGCATTTTGTATTTTACTTTAATTAGCTCTCCTGTCAAATTTGCAAAAAGCGACTTAGAGCTGTATACGGACAGAAAAAAGCTGAAGTTGTATACGGACTGAGCCAGAACTAAAGCACTCTCTATTAAAGCCATCGACGTATCTTCTCTTCAGGATTCAGAATTGTTCTTATTTTTTAGTTTGACTCTCCAAATTTGAATTATTAAAAAACTAGCGAAGGGTCATTCATAAACTGCCTTTTGAATTTCGGCAAACAGTTGAATTTTCCGTATACAGCTCTAAGTCGCTTTTTCGATTTTAATCTTTTATGATAGCGTGCATAAATAGATCGTTTTGTTTTAACATTTTGCTTCAATCAGCTCTCCTTACAAATGTGAAAAAAGTGGTTTAGAGCTATATACGGGCAGAAAAAATCTGGGATTGTATACGGACTGTACTAAAACTGTAACGCCATGCAGTGGTACAGTTGACGAATCTTCCGTTTAAAATTCAGAATTTTTCTTGCTGTTCGTTTTTACTTTATAAATCTGAATTAGTAGAGCAATAATAAGGGATAATCCATAAACTGCGTTTTCAATTTTGGGAAACAGTTAAATTTTCCGTATACAGCTCTAAGTCGTTTTTGTTTGATTTAAAATTTTTATGATAAAATGCGTACATGGATAATTTTGTTTTTAACATTTTGCTTTAATCAGCTCTCCTGAAAAATAGGAAGAAAGTCACAAAATTTGATTTTTTTTAACGCAACTATCTAGCATTAATATTGAAAAATGTAGTTATAAACAATAAAAATTTTATTAAAAAATTATTTTTGTTAAATTTCATTCATCATTACAACACTTTTAGTGAAAAGTGTACAAAAAGTTTAAAATTAAAGAAAAAGCCGCATGTTTCTAGCAATTATCTAAAACAATATAGATAATTATAAACAATAATAAATTCGTTAAACAACTATTTTTCTTAAGTTGCACTATTCATTACTTTACCAAGGAAAAACTGTGTGCAAGCTAAAAATTTCAGAAGAAACCGCAAATATATAATATTAATAAAAAAGAAGAAATTTATATACAAGAATAATTTGTTAAAGTAATTTTTTTGCTTAATTGAATTAATTGTTAACTCACTCCAAATGAATAGTACACAAATAGCTGAAAACTTGAGAAAAAACCACAAATCCCAAGCATTATTCAAATTGAATATTACTAAAAATAATGATAAATTGCTTAAGCAATTAATTTTTTTAACTATAATTAATTATTCACTTCAAAATTATTGAAAATTGAACAAAAAGTGGAAATTTTTTGAAAAAACTGTAATTTTCTTGCATTATTCTAAGACAATGTCAATTATAATAATAATAATTTTTTTAACTATTAAGTTTGTTAATATTAATTAAGTTTTACATCACTCTATTTAAAAATTGAACAGATGGTGCAAATTTTTTTAAAAACCGCAACTTTCTAAATCCATTATTAGTAAAAATGGCTAAAAACAATAATAAATTGCTTAATAAATTCATATAAACGTCTAATTTTTAGTATCAAGTAGTATTTTATGTATTCGAAACAATTTTAATTTTAAAAACCGCAAATTCGCAAATGAAACGACTAAATAAAACAAACATAATCTTAAAAAAAATGGAATTATTTTTGTGTGAATTTAAACAAATTTCCGAGTTAACTATTTTCTTAAATTCGAATATTTTGAACGGTTCTGTCCTAATCAAAATTATATCTGGAAAAAATCTAAACATGTCACATAATTTTTTTCTTAGGATTTGAATAAACACCCTGAAACTTTTTTTGCTGTTGTTTGACATAAAATAAAAGTAAAAGAAAATTCAAGAACCGAGTATTTAGGGGAAAATTAGAATTTGAAAAAATTAGGTTATTAATTTTTTTATCTTATTTTACCAGGAATTGATTTCTGAAAAAAATAAACAACTCTCCTATTTCATATTTTTTAAATAATTGGCATAATTCCGGAATAATTATCCTGATTTCAATTTTCTCTTCGGGCATGTTTTTCAGGATTATAATTTTTTATTCCCTTACATTTTTTTTGCGTTTTTGTTTTCTCTTCTGGTATATTTTTCTGTTTCTCTATATTTTGTCGGATTTGAAATTTCTTTTCCAGCATGTTTTCCGACTTTAATTTTCACGTGGAAGCATCTTTTGCCAGATTTCAGTTTTGTCTTCGGGCATGTTTTCAGGATTATAATTTTCTTCTCCCTTACATTTTTTCGCATTTTTGTTTTCTCTTCTGGTATATTTTTCTGTTTCTCTATATTTGATCGAATTTTAATTTTCTCTGTTGGCATATGTTGCCGAATATTAATTTTCACTTCCGGAATATTTTTCCGGATTGCAATTTTCTCTTCGGGCATGTTTTTTAGGATTATAATTTTTTCGGAGGAAGGTTTCTGCTTTCAGGGAAACTATTATCGTGGTCGACAATTATGTTGCAACACGAAAGAATTATTATGTGGTGGCTAAAGTGTACTCTCATGTAGGTTCTTGTAAATTGCTACATTCACGTGTTGGCGACAAACCCACGCAAAATTATCGCAAATATGGTCATTTTCGATAAAGTGTGTAGATAAAAATTGTCATAAATATTTCTATCTAAATATACCCTCCATTATTACGATCTTATCGCAATTTTATTTTTTAAACTTTCGGAATTTGTTGAAACTTAGATCTTGTTTATTGATCCCTGTACTTTAACATTTTACTCTTTAAAATTCGCTTACAATTTTATTTTAATTTTTTTTATTTGTGATTTTATCTTTATATCAGAAATTTGAATTGATAACTAAATTATTCAAATTTCAATTTTCAAAACTTAACAATTGAAAATTACGAAACTCAAAATTGTAAGAGATGACTGAAAAATACAGAATAATCGAATTTTATAATAATAAAATTACTGTTTTGAAAAATTCGAGAGTAAAAAAATTCCAGATTATTTTTTAATATTACCGAATTGCAAAATTTCCTATTACTAACATTCACGAATTGGAAAATTGTCAAATAATAATATTTCTGAATAGTTTATAATATTAAAGAATTAATTATTATTATTATGATTCGGGAATTTTATTATTCTGAAATTTTATCATTCGGAAATTTCATTATTAGGGAATTTTAGTTTTGTGGATTTTTCAGTCGCACCAATTGTAAAAATCAAAATAAGAAATAATCATAAAACAAATACGAATTTACCCGATTAAAATAGGAAATCGTTATTCACATCTAGAATACAATTTATTGGGTTTGACTTTAGATTATTCAAAAATATTCCTAAGTTCTGATTAATACGTCTTGAATAAGACAATTCCAAAATATAACTCTTTAAATTAGACAATTTTGAAATTGAGTTCTTAATTTCAATATTATTTGTAACATTTCTGAATTCATAAAAATATAAGGATCGATTTATTTTAAAAAATAAAATAAAAAAAGGGAAAAAATCTTTTCTCCTCTTTTCTTTCCTATATAAATATTAATATTTCGAAAAACTATTTACATTTTAGGTTCATATTTTAATTTCTTCTTAAGGTTATATAAATTTAATTTTCCTAAGAATCCTGAGAAATTTCAAATTTTTTGTTTTAAATTCAGATATATCAAATCATAATTTCAACGAAAAACTTCAACTTTGACCAAGCAGTTGATTTTTAAAACAAAATCTATTTCAATTTTAAATAAAAAGCAGGTCAATTCGCTTAAAAAGACCAATTTTCAACCAGTTGAAATTCGAACCAAAAACATTAAATATTTCGCAAAAGAGACTAATCTTTGGCAAAAAAAGTTTAATCTTTTACCCGTAAATTATAAATTTTCCAGAAAAAAGTTAGTTTTTAATCAAATAATTAAATTTTCAACGAAACAAGACAGATTTTAATATAAAATTATGAATCTTCATTTAAAAAATAACTTTTTAACTAATTAGTGAAATTTTCAATCAATTATGTTTTTTTATAACCAAAAAAAAAACGAATTCTGAGCAAAGAATGTAGTAGTTAATAATTGAATCCAAAAATATTTTAATTTTAAATAGAAAAACTTGAATTAATAACAAAAATAGATACGTTTTATTTAAAAATCAAACGTTTGCAATTTTAATTTTAAAAAACCATGAAATTCTACAAAAAGACAATTATTTCTAAAACAAAAAGATGAATTTTTAACAAAATGATGAATTTGCATCAAGAAAATTTTTTTTAGTCCAGAATAAAAAAATATTCAAGCAAATTATAAGTTAAAGGAAAAATCATTTTGAATCACTATTTTGTTTTTGTTTGTTTGCTTCAAGGTTATATCGATATAATTTGTTTAGGTTTCATGAGAAAATTCAATAAGATTTTTGAAGATTTCATGCAGTTTGAAAAAGTATCTAGACAGTTTCTTGGAATATTTTTTTATTTTACAGGATTTTACAAAATGTTAGAAAAATGTAAGTTATTTAATATATGTGAAAGACTCTTTGACGATTAAAAAAAATTTAAGTACATTTTGTACATTTCCGGAAATATTTAAGTGTTTAAAATAGAATTATTCTTAAGATTGTTTAAAAATATTCTGGATTCATTTTAAAATTGTGCCATTAATTTTTTAAAGTAAAGAATCACTATAAATATTCCCAAGAAATTCTTTAAAACCTTTGAAAATATTTGAAAATTAGAATTTTCCTAAAATGTTGACAAAGTTCTGCAAAATTGAAAAAATTGCCTTAAAATCTTTTAAATTCTTATTTGATAATTTTCAAAATCTTTGGAACATTCTGAATTTTTAAAAATATTCTTTAAAAATAAGTTTGGTAAATTAAAAAATCATAAAAAAATTTCCGAGAAACTTATAAAAATTTGTGTATTTCCTAGAAACCTTAAAAAAATTCTTAAAAAGTTTCTACATTTTTTGTTCAAAAATTTTAAAAAATCTTCATTTTGCTTCACGTAAAATTATTTTTGTATCTTTTCAAAACTTCTAAAAATATTTTTAAATAATCAATTCTTTTCTCAAAAATGTTGTGATCTTGCAAAAATTTCAAAATGTGCATTATAGTCTACTACATTCTTTTTCAAAATTTAAGAAAATCAACTAAACTCGTTTTGAACATATTCTTTAAATTAATTTAGAAGAAACTTAATATTTGACTCTTATAATTTTGAAGAATTTTGTAGTGATATTTGAATTCTGAACTGCAAAGAAATTAAATTTTTATTTATTTCAAATTTAATTAAAATAATTCAATTTTAAATTTAGAAACTTAAAAACTAAATCATAAAATGTAAAGAATTCAAAATAATTAGTCAAATAAGCAATTTTAAATTCAAGCCTATTTTTCTTACTCATGAAGAATAACTTGCTAGTTGATAAATGTATCTGATAATTTTTATTTGAATTTATTAAAACAATAGGAATCATTGAGTTCTGAATATCGCGAATTCAATCTAATTGCAATGTGAACCGAACAAGGCAAAATAAAATTGAAAACCAGGTCAGCTTTATTTCCGCTACTAATGCAATTTGTTCAAATTGATGGGGGCAGATTTTAATGATTTTAAAAATGCAAACCCATTTTCAGCTTCACTTCCTATTTCATTTTATCAGAATAAATAAGCCTGTAAAAGAAATTTATTGGTCCATCAATTTTATATTCTTATTGCATCATCAATCACAGTTCAGTGAAACTAAAAACAATTTCTTTCAAAAATTACCTTATCTAGATCATTATTGAAAAAATAAAAAAGAGATGAATTTAAAAAAAAAAATATGGCGAATTTTTAAAAAGTGTCAAAATCTTAACCAAGAATGTTTTTTCAGCCAATAAAGAAAAAAAATGTCATTTGAAATGTGGATTTTTGAAATCAAAAAGGTGATATTTGTACCAGTTGACTTCTCAACCAAAAAGATTAATTATCCAATAAAAAAGATGGATTTACGACAAATCACATCAATTTTTAACCAAATAGTTCAGTTTTTAAAATTGAAAAGATTTTTAATTAACTGAAAATAGAACACTCAAATTTTCATTTAAAAAAGTCCTTTAAAAAAAGCTAATTTTCTTGAAAACCGTTGAATCTTCAACCGGGAAATATGGATTTTCAACAAAAAAGATAATTTTGAACGAACATGTTGAAGATTTAACCAAATAGTTAAATTTTTAGTCGAAAAAGTTCATTTTTTGCCTAAAATGATTAATGTTTAACAACAAATGTAATATTTAATATTTCATAAAAAAAAATTCAATTTAAAATTAAAAATTGTTCAATATAACCAACGAAAAAGGACGAATTTTTAACAAAATGAACGCATTTTCTACCTAAAATAATTTTTTTTCAGCCAAAAATTAAATAGTTGAATTTTCATTTAAACAAATTAATTTTGAACGAAATACATAAATTGTCAGAAAAATAGTTAGATTTTCAACCAAACAGATTAATTTTCTACCAAAGAAGACGAATTTTGAACAAAATACATAAATTTCCAACCAAACTGAATTAATTAAATTTTTATTCAAAAAATTAAATTTAAACAAAAGATAAATTGAAAAAGAAGAATTTTGAACAAAATACATACATTTTTAACAAAATAGATACATTTCCCAACGATGAGATTAATTTTTTACTTAGGAAGATGATTTTTGAATAAAATACGTAAATTTTCATCATGATAGTAAGATTTTCAGCGAAAAAGATGAATTTCTTACCAAAAAATACGATTTAAAAAAAAAATGTGAATTTTCTGCTAAAAATGTTAAATTTTCAACCAAAGAAAGAAGTAAATAAATTTTTGTTTAAGAAAAGAAATTTTCAACCAATGAAGAAAATAATTTTTAATAAATTAGTAACATTTTTAAACAGAAAAATGAACTTTTCATAAGTTATTCAACTTTCGACCAAAGAGGTGAATTTTCTACATGAATATTGAATTTTCGCGTCAAAAATATGAATTTTCTACCAAAAAAATTTAATTTAAAAATAAAAAGACGATAATTCAACAAATCAATTAATTTTTTACTAAAAAGAATTGTTTAGTCAAGAAAAAAAATTTGAATAGAATTGTTGACTTTTTATCCAAAAATACGAATTTTCAGCAAAACAGTTGAATTTTGAACCAAAAAGAATTACTTTTTAAGGCACACATACCTAACAGACTTTATATGATTTATGCACGGCCGCTTACAAATTAAAAATTCAATTTTTAAAAACGGTCCCCGACGCATTTCTTTGTTAGTGAAAGAAACTCACTGGCATTTTTTCAAAATAAAAAAAAATCTAGCAGTGCCTTTTTTGGTTAATTTTTTTGGTAGCAAATAAGAATACGAAATTGAGAATTATAAACAATATTTCTGCTGAATACAGGAATTCTTTTGTATCACAGAAAACATTACTTTTTTTAATTCGGCTGGTTTAACATTTATTTAAATAAAAAATAAAGAAAATAAAATGTTTTCTGTTTTAGGGCTGATTACTGGAAATCACAAGGTCGCAAATTTTGCGATTTTTGCAAGTGTTGGCTCGCCGATAATAAGCCAAGTATTGAATTTCATGAAGGGGGAAAAAAACACAAAGAAAATGTGGAAAAGAAGCTCAAAGAAATTCGCAAAAATAGCACCAAACAAGCTAAGCAACAGAAAAAATTCGAAGATGATATCCAAAAAATGGAAAGCGTGAGAACACATCTAATTTTCTATGCTTTTATTTTTTTTCAACTTCAATCCATTGATTTTTTTAAAAACTTAATTGACCTAAATTTTGTTCAGGCCGCCATGGCTGCTTATCTCAAAGACGTAGAAAGTAACACAAAAGATTTAACAGCAGAGTCGATAATTCTTCAAAAGAAATTAAAACCCGATACCAGCAAAGTAAGTTTGACAGCAATTTTAGCAAATGTAAAAAAATATTGTACTTTACAAAAATAAAGTATAAAATATGAATTATTTATTTTTAGGCAGAAACAAACCCGAACCAGATGCCGTCTGCTTCAGCAGAAACCAATCCAAGGTTTCAAAATACTGTTGGCAGAAATGTAAGAAAAAATTTATTTAATTTAAATACTAATATGGTTAAAATAAATTATTTTTTCTTAAATTGAACCTTAAAAAGTGTTCAGTTTGAGGTCATAATTAATAAATGAGCCCTGATTATTGGCAGGGTAAAAAAATGACCAAGGGTTCACTCAATTTTGTCTGGGTAAATCAAATGCTTATTTTATTTAAAAAATCGTAATATCTGTAGTTTAATTTTTGCATACGTATAGTATTTTTGAATGAAATGCATCACTCATAGTTTTGGCAGAGTTTTAGAAACGTTTTTAGAGTTTTGTGAAATCAAGGCGAGATTCGAGATGACCGATATTCGAGACGAGATTCGATACGAGATTAGAGGCGATGCTCGATAGGACATTCGATATGAAATTATACATAAAGCTCGAGTCTTAGTCGAAACGAGATTCAAGATAAATTTCGAGGTGATATTCGAGACAAAATTCGAGGTGATTCGAGATTCATGATAAAATAAAAAATTAGATTCGCGACTTAACCATGACGAGAATCGAGACAAGGCGCGATTCAAGATGTATTTTGAGACGAAGCTAGAGGAGAGAATTAAGGTAAGATATAAGGCGTTATCGAGACGAAATTTGAATTTTGTTTCTCCACCTAACTCGAGAAGAGATTCGAGGTGATTCTCGAGGCGAGATTTTTCACAAAGGTCGATTCGAAGCTCGAGACAAGATTCAGGATAAAGTTCGAGGCAATGCTCTATAAAAGATTCGAGTTCAATATCGACACGAAACTCGAGATGGGGTTTAAGGTGATGTTCGAGGCGAGATTCTACACAAGACTCGAAGCGAAGTTTGAAACGAGATTCAAGATGAATTTCGGGGCGATATTCTAGAAGAAATTCGCGGCGTTCTTCGAGACGAGGTTTTACACAAGAGACGAGATGAAGCTCGAAGCGAGATTCAAGTTAAAATTCGAGGCGATATTCGAGAAGAGTTTCGAGGCGATTTCGAGATGAAACTAACTTAAGATAAATTACCTTAAATTCAATTTTAAAATTTCCATAAACTCCCGACAATTTGCAGAAATTTCTAGTAGTTTTTGGTAATTTGATCAATTACATATGGTAATTTTTCATAAAATACCGCAAAATTATATTATCTGCAACCAAAATTTCCTTAAAGTTTTCACGATGAGTAAAAAGTACTTTTTACTCCCTAGGGATTAAAAAGTAGAACTTAAGCCCCGCCTAATAAGCGTCGAAAAGGGTTGATATCATGCATGTGTAATAAAATAGTACATTATGTAACAACAGGCGAAAGGAGTATTTTATTCCACTCCCGACCGTGGCCACCTTTTTGCCCTGAAAAGCGGGTCCGCGGCATTTTTCTATAGCTTTGTTCGCGCCTCGAATTTTGATCTCCTAATTTTTACTTTTGCCCCTCAAATTTTACTTTCTTCCCGCTAATTTTATTTTCGCCTCGCTAATTTTACTTTTGCTCCGCTAATTTTACTTTCGCCCCGCAAATTTCACTTTCGCCCCGCTAATTTTATTTTCGCCCCGTAAATTTTACTTTCGCTCCGTTAATTTGACTTTCGCCCCGCTAATTTTATTTTCTCCCCGTTAATTTCACTTTCGCCTCGTTAATTTTATTTTCGCCCCGCAAATTTTACTTTCGCCTCGCTAATTTTACTTTCGCCCCGTTAATTTCACTTTCGCCCCGCTAATTTTACTTTCGCCCCGTTAATTGTACTTTCGCCTCGCAGATTTTACTTTCGCCCCGCAAATGCGGTTTGCGGGAAATATATGATACTTTCGCCCCTATTTTCAGGGGCAAAAGGTGGCTATTTCAATCGAGTGTGAAATAAAACCATTTTTCGACTAATTTTTTGTCCAGTTTTCGCACAATGTGGATCCCTTCGATCTGCGAAAGAAACAAAAACCACCCTCGCATCCGAAAGGTAATCCTAATGGAGGAGGCCAAAGCAAACAAAACAAAAAACAGAAAAGTAAAACAACGCACGAAGGAAATAAGGGAATTACGAAACGTTGGTACGAAGCCCAGAGTCCCGAGGGATATTCATACTACTGGAACATCGAAACAAATGGTACGATTTATTTTACTGTCATCTTCACCTCAAGTTACAAAAATAAGAAAAGAGATGTGAATGTGTCAGAGAAAGTAAAAGGAGCTTTAAATAATAGTTTTTATGGATTGGTAGTGACAAATTGCGTTTCATAAAAACGGGGATTCCTACGTCAAAGGAAAATAAATGAGACGTATAAAAAGAAATACGATGGGAATGTAAAAAATCCAACGCTTTCACAATTTGTCCAATTTAAATGAAGAGATGAGAATGACTAATAAATGAGAACCAATTAGTGTTTAGAGCTTGAGTGGTTAAACATTTAAACAATGGGAACAATTTCTACGTTAAGGCGTTTTAAAATTTTACTTGTAAAAAAGTTCCTTTGGTTAAACTTTCCATAATTCGGCTTTTTTTAAATTAAATTTTATTTTTCTAACCTAATATTTTTAATGTATTAAAAATTACCTTTAATGTTTACAAAAACTATTATTCTAAATTGTATAAATTTTTTTCTAATTTCTCCTCTTTTCCCCTTTTATTAAATTTATTTTTCAAGCAGAAATTTTATTTTTCTAACTTAATATGTTAAAAGCATTAAACATAAACTTCAATGATTACTTGAAATATTATTCTTTAGTCTACAAATTATCAAAAAAAAATGGACTCCTTTTTTCCTTGTTTGAAAATTTATAATAATAAAACTATTTTAGTTGAGCTCATTCTTTTTGGATAAATAGTCTAATATTATATTTTTCCTTATCAAGATTTCATCTTTGCGAGTAAAAAAATGTATTATTTTGTTGACTTTTCAATTCTTTGGATAAAAATGCAACAATTTTGTTTCAAAGTTATCATTTTTAGCTGAAAATTCAAAATTTTTGTTGAAAAATCATATTTCGGTTGAAAATTGAAAAGCTTTTATTTAAAAATCTTCCTTTTGATTTGGAAATTAAACTGTTTGTTTAAACAGTAACTTTTTTGTTCGAAATTGAACAAATTTATCAAAAAGTTGTAATTTGTTATAATTTGTGGTTCACAGTTTAAAAGTTTGGTTGAAAACTCTTTTTGGGTTGAAAATTCAACTTCTTTTTTTAAGATTCTTTTGCTTGAAACTTAAACTATTAATTAAAAATTCATATTTTGGTTTTCGAAGGTTAACGGTTTCGTACAAAACTCAATAGTTTTATTAAAAAATAACTTTTATATTGAAAATTCAACAATTAGGTTTGAATTTTTTCTTTCTTACGTAAAAAATATTTTTTGGTAAAAAATCCAACTCCCTTATTGAACACTGATTTTTTGGATAGAGATTTGATCTTTTTTGGTTAAAAATGCAACTATTTGTTTGATAAGGTAATTATTTTTTAAAAAATAAGCAATTTTATTAAAAAGTTATCATTTTTTATTGAAAATGCTAATGCTTTGATAAAATGTTGTGTTTTGGATTGAAAATTTAATTTTTTTTGTTAAAAAATCATCTTTATGGGTCGAAAATTCAACTGTTTGTTTTTGGATAGAAAAACAATTTAAAAAAAAATAATTATTTTGATAAAAATCAAATGTTTGATTTAAGAATTAATTATTCTGATGAAAATCCAACAATTTTATTAAAAAGCTATTCTTAAAAAATAATTTGCCTTTTGGATTAAAAATTTAACAGTTTGGTTGAAAATGAACTTTTTCGTTGAAAATTCAACTCTTTGGATAAAAATTTGATCTGCTTGGGGTAAAAATTAATTTTTTTTATAATCGAAAGTGCATTTTTTGCTGGAATTCAATTGTTATTAATATAAAATGAAAATATGTTTTGTTTGAAATATTAACTATTACATTTTTCGTTTAGAATTTATTTTTATTTTGGTTGAAAATGAACTTTTAAATTGAAAACTCATCTATTACAGTTTTTGTAAAAAAAAAAAAATATTTGAAAAGTCGTCTTTTTGGTTTGGAAATTCATCTCTTTTGGATCTAAATGTAACTTTCTGTTAAAAAACAATCGGTTTTGATTGAGCATTTTACTATTTTACTACAAATTTGACCTTTTTTGTTTGAAAATTATTATATTATTAATTGAAAATTCAACCATTCGATTTTTGGTTGAAAAATAAACTTTTTCAGTCAAAAATTCAACTGTTTGTTTAAAAATTGATATATTTGGTGAAAAATTAGACTTTTGGCAGACTAATTTTCTTGGTTAAAAATTAATCTTTTTTGTTGAATATTGAACTATTTGGTTAAAAATCCATCTATTTGTGAAAATTCTATATTTTTAGTTTCATTCAAATAATTTTATATTGTTACTTCTTTTTTAAAAGAATTTATTTCTCAACAATATTTTCACCTGCCTGAAATGTTGTAAACAATGGTCACATCAATAATTATAAATAACATTTTCTATCTAAGGTAATTTAATTTAAATATTTACCCATGAATTTACCGATTACATAATTTAAACTTTTTTTTAAATATGCAACTCAATAAATAAAACTGAAAATAAATTTTAGTAATCACAATGTGTGCAATGCATTGGGAAAAGGGACGTCTGAAAATTCCTAACAAATTAAAATTCCCGACACTGTACAATCCTGAATAATTAAAATTCCGAATAATAAAACTTCCGAATGATAAAATTCCCGAATCAAAAAATTCTTGAATATTAAATTTTTCAAATGAAAAAATTCGCGAATAATAGAATTCTCGATTTGAAAAAGTTTTAAATAAGCAAATTCCTACTGTATAAAATTCCCAAATTATAAAGTTCCCGAATTGGAAAATGATCGATTATTATATTAATCGAATTATAAAATTCCCGAATAATAAAATTTCCTCATCGGAAAATTCTCGATTAAGCAAATTCCCGAAGTATAAAATTTTCAAATTATGAAGTTCTCGAATTGGAAAATTCTCGATTACTAAATTTTTTTGAATAATTCCCGAATTATAAAATACCCTAAGTATAAAATTGCCGAATAATAAAATTCCCTATTAATAAAACTCCCCAATTGGAAAATTCTCGTTTATTCAAATTCCTGATTTGGTAAATTCTTGATCAATAAAATTCCAGAATTATAAAATTCTATAATTGGAAAATTATTGATCAATAAAATTCCCAAATAATCAGATTCTAGAATTGAAAAATTGTTAATCAATAAAGTTCCCGAATCATGAAAAATTCTCGATCAATAAAATTCTCTTTATCAATAAATCCCAAATTATAAAATTCTCAAATTGTAATGTTTCCGAATTAGAAAGTTCCCGAATTGGAAAATTCTCGTTTATTAAAATTCCTGAATTGGAAATTCTTGATCAATAAAGTTCTCGAATTAAAAAAATTCTAGAATTGGAAAATTATTGATCAATAAAATTCCCGAATTATAAAACTCCAGAATCAAAAAATTCTGGATTAATAAAATTCCCGAATGAGGGAAAATTTTTCATTGAGCAAATTACTGAATTAGAAAATTGTCGATCAATAAAATTATCGAATTATGGAAAATTCTGGATTGAGCAAATTACCGAATTAGAAAATTCTCGATCAGTAAAATTCTCTGATTGGAAAATTTTTGATCAATAAAATTCTCGAATGATATAATTCCCGATTTATAAAATTCCCAAATTAAAAAAGTTCCCGAATTATAATATTCCCAAATTAGAAAATTCTCAATTAATCAAATTCCCGAATTGGAAAATTCTCGATTAAGAATATTTTCGAATAATTCCCGAATTATAAAACCCACGAATCGGAATTTCCCGAATTATAAAATTCCCGGATAGTAAAATTCCCGAATTGTTAAATTCTCGATGAAGCAAATTCCCGAAGTATAAAATTCTTGAATTCTAATGTTGCCGATTTGGAACATTCTTGATCATTAAACTTCTGGAATAATAAAATTTTCAAATAAAAAATTCCCAAATTAGAAACTTCTCGATTGAGCAAATTAGAAAATTAGAAAATTCTTAATCAATAAAATTCTCTAATCGGAAAATTCTCGAATGATGAAATTCACGCATGATATAATTCCTGAATTATAAAAATCCCGAATAAGAAAATTCCCAATTAATAAAATTCTAGAATTGGAAAACTCTTGATTAATAAAATTCCCGAATTATGGAAAATTCTCGATTGAGCAAATAACGGAATTAGAAAATTGTCGATCAATAAAATTCCCGAATTATGGAAAATGCTCGATTGAGCAAATTACCGAATTAGAAAATTCTCGATCAGTAAAATTCTCTAATCGGAAAATTTTTCATCAATAAATTCACGAATGATATAATTCATGAATTATAAAGTTCCCAAATTATAAAGTTCCCGAATTATAATATTCCCAAATTGGAAAATTCTCAATTTATCAAATTCCCGAATTGGAAAATTCTCGATAAGGAATATTTTCAAATAATTCCCGAATTATTAAACGCACGAATCGGAATTTCCCGAATTATAAAATTCCCGGATAATAAAATTTCCGAATTGGACAATTCTGCATTAGGAAAATTCCCAAAGTATAAAATTCTTGAATTATAATGTTCCCGATTTGAAAAATTCTCGATCATTAAACTTCTGGAATAATAAAATTTTCAAATTAAAAATTCCCAAATTGGAAACTTCTGGATTGAGCAAATTAGAAAATTAGAAAATTCTTAATCAAAAAAAATTCTCTAATCGGAAAATTCTCGAATGATGAAATTCACGCATGGTATAATTCCTGAATTATAAAAATCCCGTAAAGTAAAATTCCCAATTAATAAAATTCCCGAATAATAAAAATCTTGAATTGGAACATTCGCGGTTAATAAAATTCTAGAACTATATAATTCCCGAAATGAGGAATTATAGATTAGTTAAATTCGCGAAATATAAAATTCCAGAATAATAGACTTCCCGAAATGGGAAATTCTCTGTTAATAGGATGGCCGAATAATAAAATTCTAGAATTGGAAACTTCTGGAATAAGAAATTTTGTACAGTTTATAATATTATCGAACTTAAAAATTCCCTAAATTGCTTAATAAATAACACATATTTAAAAAAAATTTGATTGTTTAAATTCGAAAATTTTATTTTTCTGAAATTTTCAAATTCGATAATATGTATTATAAACTGTTGAGATTTTTATCATTCAGGAAATGTCCAATTCGGGAATTTGACTGTGAAGGGGATTTTATTTTTCGGAATTTTTTTGTCGTCCTTGGGAAAAACCCTAAAATGACAGTGAATTTATTCTCTGACCAGGAATTTTGTTAATTTTTCAGATAAAATCGAAATTTGAATAAAAACCGTTTGAATTTAAGAAATTGTAAATATTAATTAATTAATCAATCAATTAAATATTCCTTTTTTAAACCACTAATTCAAAAAAAATTAATTCAAAAAGATGCATTTAAAAAAAAATATTCGCCTATATATTTGAAAATGAGAAATTATAAGCCACATATTTAAAACTAAATGATTTGAAATTGAACACAATTTTTAGTTTATAAGTGAAAGTATTAAATTTTGATGCATGAATAACGGCTGAAAAATTATTCATTTAAAAATACTTAAAATTTAACAAAATTAACTACTAATTTAAAAAGTATTGAGTTAAAATAAAAATAACAGCATGTAATTTAAAATAATTGTTTATTTAAAAGTGCTAATTCAATTAAGGTGTAAATTATTGAGAATTTAAATTAAACATTTCGGATTTTTCTAATTTCCTCGATTAAAAAGGCCACTCTGAATCAAAATAAATTTTTTTTGCTTCAAATTTTATAGAAACTTCCTGGGAGGTGCCAGAAGAGGGTTTTATGTCCATATCTGAGCAAGAAGAAGAAGCAAAAGAGCAGAAAATTCAAGAAGAGCTTTTTAAACAACTTGAAGTTGAAGAAGCAAAAGGAAAGGCAGAAATTTTATTAGAACAAAAAGCAAATTCCGAAAGAGAAAAACTCAAGGAAATAAAAAAATTACGAGAGGTAGAAAAAGCGGATGAAGAAGAAGAAAAAATCCCCTACAGGAGGGACTATTCTGTCCCAGAAAAGCCCCAACCTTATGGGTCCTGGACAACGGTTAATGTTGTGTAAGTAAAATTATTCATAAATTAAATAAATTAAGTTAAAAAAATACAAATAAAACGGGTCTCTGGATAATAATTTTTCTATGATTTTAGGAATTAAAATGATATTATCGTTCATGTTTTATAAAAGAAAAAAATATTATTTTATTTTTAAAAAAGTTTAGAACTTATAAAAGTTAATTTATTTGGACAATATTTTTCGTAATTTTATTTTTTCTTACTTTCGATTCCTACCAATTTGTTAAAAATGGTCGAAATTTAATAAATTAGGACTTTTTTTTTTTAAATATTGTTAATAATTTTAAAAAGTTTTTCTTTGAAAAAAATCGTTTTGACCATTTCAGCAATAAAAAAATTTATTTAAAAATTTGGAAGCAGTAAAGTTGAGGCGAATTTTTTTAAAGAAAAAATAATAAATTTATTCAAATTCAATTATTTTTAAAAAATCGTTTTGACCATGGTTAAAAAAAATGTTTTAGGTAAGTTTTAATATCTTTTATTTAAAATAAGTTTTGTTAAATGATATCTGTAATATTATTTTGTTTCTTAAAATCATAGAAAAACTATTTTTTGTCAGAAATGTGACTTTTAGAATGACTTACTTTTTATTAATATAATAAATAGAGCGTGTTATTAAAAATAAAAATCTCCAATGATTTTTTTAAACCAAAAATGGCTCCAAATTGTAGTAATAAGTTCAAAAATGGTTTATTTTCAGAATTTAAACAAATTTCCCTATGCGTTTCAGAATTATGATAATTTTTTTATATAAAGTTTTTAGTATTTAATGCTATGAAAAAATTAAAATTTATAAAATATTTTAGTTTTAGTAAGAAGTTTTTTAATTAGCAAAAATAACTTTTTTTTATTTTAGTTATTTTTTTTTAATTTGTGAAGTCATATATATATATATATATTTTAAATAAAAGTAAAAAAAAATTGAAAAAAAGAATTTGAAAAAACTTCTTTATGTGTTCCAAAATTACTGTAATTTTTTGGGAGTTTTAAAAAATTTCGAAAAAGAAACATCCCAACTCACTAAATTACAGAAAAAGAAAATGTTTCAAAAAATAAAATTTCCGAAATATCAAAATGCTGACTTGAAAATTTCTCGAACAATACAATTTTTGAGTAATTAATAATATTAGCAAATTAGAAAATTTTCGAAAAATAAAATTTTCGACAGCAAATTTTTGAATTATAAAATATCCGATATTGAAAAATTCATACCTTAAAAAATTATCGAATTGAACATTATTGTTTATTATATAAAACATATAATTTATTTATTAATATTATTAATATTTCGATAAAAAAGTTTTGTTTTTATTCTTAATTTATTTTTTTAAATTATTGTTTGAATTTTAAATACAAATAATTGAAAAAATTCCCAATGTAATAGAACAATATACAAATAATATTGTTATTGCAAGAGCCATAATTTAAAAAGCTACTATGCAAAAAAAAACCTGCTTTCAGTTTTTTTTCAATTATAGTTATTTTAAATGTAAAAAATAATTTTTTTTAAATACGATGAATATGAAACAGAAATTAAAATACTTCATGGTGGTATTTGTAATCAATAGATTGACGAAAATAAATTATTGATTGTTTAAATTCCGAAGTTTCATAATTTGGGAATTTTTAGTGTATTACTTGCTATAAAAAAATAAATATTTATAAAATATAATTTTTTTTCAGTCGAAATTTTTAGAAAATTAGTAAATTAGAAATTTCTCTAAATTCAGTTAATTTTTCTTAAATTTTTTTTTCTTAATTTATTTATGACATGTCTTTATTTTAGATATAAAACTGGGAAGGCATAATTCTCTTAAATGTCGAAAAAAATTTCTTGCAATTATAGTTATTTTAAATGTAAATAATAATTTTTTTAAATACATTGAATAGAAAAAAAATAAAAATACTTTATTGTTGTGTTTCTAATCAGTAGATTGATGAAAAAAATTTGATTGTTTAAATTCCGAAATTTTATAATTTGGCTATATTTTTAGTGTATTATTTGCTATGAAAAAATAAATGTTTATAAAATATAACTTTTGTTTCGGTAGGGATTAAAAAAAATTAAAATAGTAATTTTTTAATTCATTTCATTTTTATTAAATTTGTTTTGCTTAATTTATTTATCATATGTCTTTAGTTGTGCTACAAAAAAGGAAGAAATTATTCTCTTAAATTTCGAAAAAAAAATTTTTTATACGTTACACTAAATTTGTTTGAGAAGATTTTTTTTTTAAATTCTAACTTGGAAAAAGAATTTAAAATAATTTCCCTATGGGTTCTAAAATTCTGTTAATTTTTTTATTGCCATTTTTTAAATAAAATATAATTTTTTTTTAAATTATAACCAATTAAATTTTTAAATTCTCTTAATTTTACTATTTTTAAAAATTTATTCGTGACAAATTTTCTTAGGCTTTATATTAATTTTTTTTAATTATCCTAATTTTAGTCGTCATTTTTACTCATTTTCCAAAAATTCTTACTTGAAAATTTTATATTTTTTACATGAAAATTGGTTATGCATAAAAGAAAAAATTACTCTAATTTTTCTATCAATAGAAAAATTTGTTTAAATTCTCCAAATTGAAATTTCTAACCTCATTGCGATACTATAGACGCTAATAATAAACCTTATAAAATTATATTGATAATTATATTTAATTTTAATAATTATATTAATTATTATCGAGATTCTAGTTTAGAAAATATTCAGATTTTTTTTTATTTCAGTAAAACAAAGCCAATCGATTGGCAATTGCCAACAAAAAAAGAAGCAGTCGCCGCACCAACTTTGCAAATTGAACAGCCGCCGCCTTCTCAACGGGTTTTTAAAGAAAAAACCGTAAAGAGGATAATCACAGGATCCGATGACGAAGAAGAAATTCCTTCAACATTTAAAAAAAGGAATTTTGGACAAAAAAAATTAAGGAAAAGGATTTCAGATTGATCCTTAATTATATATTAAATAAATCGAATTTTTAAAGCAATTGTGAAATAGGCCGGTTCGTTTAAATCAAATTTTGGAAGAATTTTTTTTTCCCTTTCAGTTCAAAAATGATGGAAAATTTTTGTTATGTCTATTTTTTGCTAGTGAATAGTAAAAAAGTTATAAATTTAAAAATTATTTTTTAAATTTAGAATTTTATAAAAGTTTTCAACTATTTCTTAAGTAATTTCCAATTAATAAATAAAATATTAGATTTCTTGTTTACCGTATTTGGTAATTATTTAAACAATTTGAATTTGTTTATACAACTTTGGTCGGAATTTTTTTTTCATTTTATAATGGAATCAGACAAAAATTGTAAGTTCAAAAAAATTTAAATAATTTTTCTCGAATTTCTCGCATTAGGGCGATTAATTTTATGAGACAAAAAAATTAATTTTGCATCTGAACACGTATTCGATCTTTTTAGCCAATAAATTAAAAAAATTAAAATGCTGAAAAATAAAATTCCTGATACTGTAAAATTGGCGAAAAAAGAAAATATTCGAATTTAAACAATTAAATTTTTTTTGAATCAATATTATTTATTTATTAAAAATGAAATAATGAAATATTTTGATCGAATAAATTTTTTATTATTTTTTTAAATTGTGCCAAGTAATTTTTTTAAAATTATTTCTTTTGTTATAAAATTTTTTGTTGTATTCTTCTTTTGCGCTGAAAAAAAAATAAAAAAAAATTAATATGACTTCAAATTCAAACTATAATTTACAGAAAATACACTAAACACTTGAAAAATTTTTTTATCAAAATATTTCATTATTGTATTTTTAATTCATTTTTTGTTCTAAATTTTAGTTATTTAAATTGGATAATTTTCTAGTGTCGGGAATTTTTCAGATACGATATTTTATAAGTTTAATTTTTCAATTCTTGTATAATTATTTAATTATTATATTGTTAATAAATAAATAATATTTATTAAAGTACATTTTTTTTAATTGGATAATATTCTAGTGTTGGGAATTTTGAAATTTTCTTTCAGATATTTTATTGGAAAGACTAAAAAATGTTAGAAAATAAAATTCACGACACTTTTATATTCCCGAAAAAGAAAATATTCGAAATAGAAAAATCCGGAATTAATATAAAAAAATAGGGTAAAAATATAAAAATATTTCGGGAATTTCATACTTTTATTTTTATATTTTGACCCTGAATTGAACAATTTTCCACAATTTAGAATACTACTGAAATTGAAAATTTTCGATGAAATTAACAAAATTTAAAAAGGGACATTTTTTTAATGCAGACAGTTTTTAAAAATTATTGTTTGAATATAAAAAAACAATAATTGTAGAAAAGTAATACAAAATTTGACTTTTAAGAACATTTTTTGTAATTTAAAAAGAAAAAAATTTAATTTTTACTATAATTTTATATAATTTACCAGTTCGAGGTTTTCATATTTCGGAAATTTTATAATTTTAGGAGTTTTAGTATGTGGCAGTTTCCCAAATCCAGATTTTTATTTTTCAGGTTTTTCCAGCCATCTCTTCAAAAAATGTATTTTTTTTACTAAATTTTATTTATTAAAAAAAAATACAATAATATTTGGATCAAATCATTTTTCTATGAATATATAATAAATATATAGTATAATAATCAATATTTTTGAAAGAAAAATTTTTTGTTTTATTATCTGTAGGGAATTTTATTATTCATTAATTTTCAAATTTACTATTTATATAAACTGATCGGGAATTTACTCAAGAATTTTCCTATTAGGAATTTTTATATTTCGGCAATTTTATAATTTCAGAAATTCTGTTTTTCGAAAATTTGACTTTTCGGGATTTTTATTTTTCGGACATTTTTATTGATCACTTTTGTTTATTATGTTTCTTTTTTGTTTTTGAATCTCTTCGAAATTAATTTAATACAATTTTCATAAATATAGTGCAATTTTTTAAAATAATATTCAAGTAAAATATTAATTTTATTTGAATTCTTTCAAATTTTTTAATAAGAATTTTAATGAAATACGTAAATTCAAAAAAGTTGTTGTTTGTAGAAAATTGCGAAACAAGAAAGAAAAATTTATTATGTTTCCTTGAAAAATGTGTTTTAAAACATTCATTAAATTATTTTCATTGAGGGTAAAGGAGATAATTAAAAAAAAGACATGTCCAATTTTCTACCAAAAGAAATGGTTTTTCTAGCCAAAAAGACAAATTTTTTATAAGATTGTTGGATTTTAAACAAAAAAGTTCATTTTCATCCAAGGAAGACGAATTTTTTACCATAAAAAATTAATTTTTAATCCAAACTGACGAATTTTTAACAAAAAAAATTAAATTTTTGACCAATTAATCTACTTTTGAAGCGAAAATGAAGTAAAATTCAACTAAAAACAGATTGGTTTTCAATTAAAAAATACAAATTATTTAGAATAAAGTTTAATTTAAAAAAAAAAATCATTTTCAACCAAAGAAAGATGAGTTTTCAACCATAAAAGATGAATTTTCAATTTATCTTTAAATGAAAAATTAATTTTCAGTTTTATAAATTCATTATCAGTCTAAGAAATTAATTTTCTAGAAAGAAAAACGAATTTTTAACTAGAAAATATTTTTTTTTGAAATAAAAATAGATTTGTCAATTTTTCAATTTAAAAAATTAATTCTCAAGAAAGGAAAATAAATTTTCCTCCAGCTTAATTCAATGAAAAATTGCGAATTCTTTTTAAAAGATTGTTAAATTTTTAATAAAAAAAAGTTTTTTTTTTCAAATAAAAATGATTTTTCTACAAATATACGAATTTTCATCCAGTCGAATTAAATTTAAAAAAATTGCTTTAACATAATTTTTTAGTTTTCAATTAAAAAGTAAAAATTTTATAGAATAAAGTTTAATTTTGAGCCGGAAAATTTGATTTTTTAACAAATAAAGTTAATGTTTAAACAAGAAAAATTAATGATGAATTTTCTAGCATAAAAGATGAATTTTCAAGTTATCTTTAAATTAAAAATTTATTTTCAGTTTTATTTATTTATTTTCAGCCTCAAAAAATAGTTTTCTAGAAAGAAAAACGAATTTTTAACTAAAAAATATTTTTTTTGAATTTAATGAAAAATGGCGAATTATTTAGAAAACAGTTAAATTTACAACATAAAATTGATTATCAAGCAAGAGTGATTTTTCTGTCATAAAATATAAAATTTCCACTAAAAAGCGATTTTTCAATCAGTCGAATTTAAAAAAAAATTGAACATAATATTTTATTTTTCAATTAAAAAATTCAAATTTTTTAGAATAAAGTTGAATTTTTAAATGGAAAAGTTCATTTAAATTAAATAATATAAAATTTATAAAAAAAAAAACAATGTTTAAACTATTCAAATTAAAAGAAAAAAAAGTTTATTAACTAAATATTAAAGTTTTAAGCAACTAGTGAATTTTGAAGAATACAAACGAACTTTTTTGAAAAAAGTTGAATTTTCAACTAAAAAATCTATTTTTTGAAACAAAAATAGAAGAAAATAGAATTTTTAACCCTCAAATTTTTAGTTTAAAAAATTAATTTTTAAGAGAGGAAAATTAATTTTCCACCATCTGAATTTAATGAAAAATTGCGAATTTTTTAGAAGACAGTTGAATTTTTGACAAAAAAGTTCATTTTCAATCAAAAATAATTTTTCTACCATAAAATATAAATTTTCTACCAATATAGAAATTTTAAACCAGTCGAATTAAATAAAAAAAATTCAATATAATATTTTAGTTTTCAATTAAAAAATATAAATTTTCAGAATAAAATTGAATTTTCAACTTTCATCTTTAAATTAAAAATTAATTTTCTGTTTAAAAAAATTATTTTCAGCTTAAAAAATTAATTTTATAGAAAGGAAAATAAAGTTTCAACTAAAAAATCTATTTTTTGAAACAAAAACAGAATCGTCAAATTTCTGGTTTAAACAATTAGTTTTTAGCAAAGAAAAAAGAATTTTCAACCAGTTGAATTGATGAAAAAATTTATTTTTTATAAATAAAGTTGAATCTTTAAACAGAAAAGTTGAATTTTTAACAAATAAAGTTAATTTTATAAAAAATTAAAAAGAAAAAAAAATTTTAGAATAAAGTTTAATTTTTCCACCCGAAAAGTGCATTTAAATTAAATATGATGGAATTTATAAAATGAGAATGTCCAATCTATGTGGAATTTTCAACTAAAAATGTTTATAAAACAAAAAAAGAATAATCAAATTTTTTGTCTAAAAATTAGTTTTTATTAAAGAAAAATGAATTTTCAACCAATTAAATTTATCTAGTTTTTAAGAATACAGTTAAGTATTTAACCCGAAAAGTTGAATTTTTAACCAATCAAATTAATTTTCAATCAAGAAAGATGACTTTTTTATCATAAAAGATGAATTTTCAATTTATCTGTAAATTTCAAATTAATTTTCAGTTTTATAAATTTATTTTCAGCTTAAAAAATTTATTTTTTACAAGGAAAAAAGGAATTTTCAAAGAAAAAATATACTTTTTAAATAAAAATTTTCAAATTTTCAATTTAAAAATAATTATTATTCAAGAGAGGAAAATTATTTTTCCACCCTTTTTAAACCAGTAGAATTAAATTAAAAAAAAAATAAGATAATATATTGGTTTTCAATTCAAAAATACAATTTTTTTTACAATATGTTGAATTTTCAACCCGAAAAATGCATTTAAATTAAATATTGTATAATTGAATTGTATTTTAAACTCAAAAAAAGATTTTTTAAACAAAAAGAATAGTCAAATTTTCTGGCTCAAAAATATTTTTTAACAAAGAAAAACGAATTTTTAACTAGTTGCATTTATTATAAAAAAAAAACTAATTTTGAAGAATGCAGTTGAATTTTTAACAAATAAAGTTAATTTTTAAATGAGAAAGACTACTTTTTTACCATAAAAAATGACTTTTTAAATTCATCTTGAAATTATAAATTAATTATCAGTTTAAAACATTAATTGTCAGCTTAAAAATTAATTTTCTGGAAAAAAACGAATTTTCAACTAAAAAATCTTTTCTTTTAAACAAAAATAGAATCATCAAATTTTCAGTTAAAAAAAGATAATTTCTAAGTGAGGAAAATAAAATTTCCTCCAGCTGAATTCAATGGAAAATTGCGAATTCTTTAGAAGACAGTTGAGTTTTATACCAAAAAGTTAATTTTAAACCAAAAAATGATTTTTCTACCATAAACTATAAATTTTCTACCAATTTACGAATTTTCAACCATTTGAATAAAATAAAATTTCAAGATAATATCATAGTTTACAACTAAAAAATACAAATTTTTCAAAATAAAGTTGAATATTTTACCCAAAAGGTGAATTTAATTTAAATAATATAAAATAAATAAAAGATGAATGTCTAATCTGTCAAATTGAATAAAAAAAAAAAATTTTGAACAAAATAAATTCTGAAGCACTCTATTGAATTTTCAACTAATTTTTTTCTTAAAGAAAAACAGAAGCGTCAAATTTTTTGTTTAACAAATTAATAAAAAAAAGAAAAACGAATTTTCAACCACTTGAATTGATTTCAAAAAAACAACTATTTTTTAATATAGGGTTGAATTCTTAACCTGAAAAGTTGAATTTTTCACAAAAATGTTTATTTGATATTTAGTAATATAAAATTAAATAAAAAACACATTTTAAGATAATATTTTAGTTGTCATGAAAGAAATTCGAATTTTTTAGAATAAAGTTTAATTTTTAACTGCAAAATTTCATTTAAATTAAATTAGTTTAAAAAATTATTTTTAACAAAAAAAAAACGATTTTTCGACCAGTTGAATTTATTAAAAAATATATTTTTTAAGAATATAGTTAAATTTTTAACCCGAACAGTTTATTTTTCAACAAATGAAGTAAATTTTTAATAAAGAAAAATTACCGAAAAAAATTAATTTATCAGAATCGTTGAATTTTTAGCTGAATAGGTGAATTTTCTACAAAAAATGTTTATTTGTTATTTGATAATATAAAATTATTAAGAAATGAAAATAAATTGCATATTTTTTGAAAAAAGGTTAATTTAAAACAAAAATAACTTTTTAAAAAATAAAAGTTGAATTTTTTTATTCATCTTCAAATTAAAAATTAATTTTCAGGTTAAATAATTTACTTTTGGCTTAAAAAATTAATTTTATAGAAAGAAAAGTTAATTTTCAATTAAAAAATCCATTTTTTGGAACAAAAACGAATTGCCAATCAGTTAAATTGATAAAAAAAACTATTTTTAAAGAATACAGTTGAATTTTTATCCCGAAGAGAAGAATTTTTACAAATAAGTTAACTTTTAAACAAGAAACATGACTTTTTTATCGCAAAAAATTAATTTATCAAAATCGTTGAATTTTGAGCCAAATAGATTAATTTTCTACAAAAAATGTTTATTTGTTATTTAATTATATAAAATAAATAAAAAAACGATACTTTAGTTTTTAATGAAAAAAAAAATTTTTCCCGAAAATGGAATTGTCAAATTTTCAGTTTGAAAAATTAATTTTTAAGCAAGAAAAACGAAGCTTTTAACAGCTTAATTTTCATTCTTTACAAAAAAGTTCATTTTTATTCAAGAATTTTTTGCTGCTATAAAATATAAATTATCCTCTAAAACTCGATTTTTTAACCAGTCCAATTAAATAAAAAAAAAAACGAAGTTTCAATATAATAATTTAATTTTCAATGCAAATTTTTTTTTCAAATTTTCAGTTAAAAAATTATTTTCCCACAAAGAAAAAAGAATATTCAAGAAAATATATATTTTCAACAAAATTGTTGAATTTTTAACAGAAAAAGTTAATTTTTTATCAAATTCTTGAATTTTTAAGCTAATGAGACAAATTTTCTACAAAACAGTCGAATTTTTTTTAACCAAAATTATTAATTGCCGACCCAAACGTCGAATTTTTCACTTAAAAATTCAATTTTTAAGTAAAAATATCAATTTTCAAATAAAAACAGAATTGTTCCACTTATGTTAAAAAAAATTAACTCTAAAAAGAATAATAAAAATAGTTCAATTTTTATTGTTTTTATTTTGATACAAAATTACAGTTTTTATTATACTAGATTACAATTTTAAATAATTAAATCTCCGGTCAAAGTAAAAAAAAATGCTCCATCTAAATATAAAATAGTTGATCTTCCAACTAATTTATTTTTTAAATTAACAATACTTTACTTAAGTATAAAACAAAAGACATTTTCATTTTTCGCAGATCACAGCTAATTTGATTAAATTTAGGAAATAAAATCCAGAATAAATAAAAATTTTAATTCTTTATTTACATTCAACACTCAAAATTAATTACAAATTTGTTGAAGATTAAAAAAATTTAAGATTCCAATAACCAAATTTAAATAACACAGCGCTCAATGTAAAAAAATTAATTAATTTTTATTTTTTTAATAAAAAATTAAGAAACATTTACAACTTGAGAAATATTTGTGCTTTTTAATGCTTTTGTTAATATTTTAAGAACAGAATTTTAATGCCAAATTTTGAAGTTTCCAAAAGTAGACATAACATTTCTAAAAAAATGTTTCAATAATTTACATTTCTCCTTTCTGTTTGCCTTTTTTTTTTACTGAAAATTGACTTTTTTAAACAAAAGAATTAAATATTAAGAATTAATAAATTTTGAAAAATTTTAAGTTGCGTTAGAATTTTACACAAAAAATTGGTATTTTAAAACAAAAATCATAATTTGATCAATATTTATAATCTTTTGAAAATTTTCGATTATGATAGTATTTTCCTTAGGAAAATTGATGTGCTGGATAAATTTCTTTTTTAAAGGCGATTCAAAACTTAAAACTATTTTAGGTTATGTTAACTTTTTACATCAAAAATTTGTATTTGTACGTGTTTTTCATCCGAATTTATTCGTATTTTTAATTTACACAATTAGATTTACAAAAATATTCACTGAGTTTATTAACAATTTTAGGTTATGTTGTTTAGAATTGTTTTTTTAAAACCAAAATCATATTGTAGATCGAAGAAGATTTGTCATTTTGGAACAGTTTTAGGTTATATTAACATTTTTTAACAATTTCCAGAGAAAATCGTTTATTTTAAATAAAAATCATTAGAATTTAAAAGTTTATAATTCATCAACTTTTATTTTCCATTTTACACAAAAAATTGGTATTTTAAAGCAAAAATAAATAAAATTAGAATAATGTTTTAAATCTTTTAAAACTGTTGTATTATGTTTGCGCCTTACACTAAACAATTAATATTTAAAATAAAAATCATTACATTGTGAAGAAACTTTTACATCTTTCAACAATTTTTTTTGCTATGTTACTGTTTTTCATCGGAAATTATCGGTATTTTTTTTATAACAAATTTTTATATTTCAAAGAATATTTAAAATGGTCAGGAACTATTTTTTATTTTAAAAAATTGGATTTCAACGAAGGTTCACAATTTTAAACAATTTTAGGTTATGTTAGTTAAAATTGGAATTTTAAAACAAAAAACATTGAAAATAAAAAAGATTCTTGATTTTTTGAAAATTTTCAAATTACATTAACGTTTCTTCTTCTTCAGAATTTGGTTATTTTAAACAAAAAATTTCAGATATTAATTATTCAAAGTTTCTTAAGAAGTTTAGGTTACCTTAGCATTTTAAACTAAAAAAAAAGATTTTAGAACAAAAATTCTTAATAGTGGAAAAAAATTGATAACTTATTGTCAATTTTGGATTACATTAAGAAATTCGCCAAAAATTTTTATTTTTAATTAAAAAAAAATATTTTTTTAAAAGAAAGATTCACAGCTTTTTATTATTTTGAGGTTGTTGTAGTGTTTTACACTAAAAACATTTTTCTAAAATAACAAATATTGTAATCTAAATAGAAAATGTTATATTTCAACAGTAATCGGTTATTTTGAACGAAAATCAGCAAATGTAAAAGGAGATTCAGTTTGGAACTATTTTTTTATGCTAGTGTTTTTTCTCGAAATATGACTTTTTTTAGGTCATCATTATTTTTAAGAATGTATTATATTTTTTTGAGGCTATATTCGCTTTTTCACAGCACGAAATCGGTTATTTCAAAGAAAAATGATTAGATATTAACTGTTCATAATTTGTAAACTATTTTAGGTTACGTTAGCGTTTCACATAGCAAATTAGCATTTTAAAACAAAAATACTTATTGTTTTTAAAATATTTAGAATCTTTAAACAATTTTTGATTATCTTAGTGTTATTTGTCAGAAATTGTAATTTTTATTTTTATTTTTTTTTGAAGAAACGTTTGCAACTTTTAACAATTTGAGCCTATGGTAGCGTTTTACACCAAAAGCTGATATTTTGAAACAAATGCCATTATAATTTAAAAATTATTTAGAATCTTTCAATAGTTTTAAATTATGTTAATGTTTTCCATAGGAAATTGGTATTTAAAAAAAAAACGTAAGGAGGATTCACAACTTTGAAAAATTTTAGGTTATGTTTGCTTTTTGCACCAAAAATTGGTGTTTTAGTCTGTTATTTTTGGATTATGTTAGTCTTATTAGACGGAAATAGGTATTTTTACTTTGAAAAATAAATTTAAAGAGAGATTCGCAGCTTTTAACGATTTGAGGTTATGTTAGAGTTTTGAGCCAAAGTTGGTTTTTTAAAACAGAAACCATTATAGGTCGAACAAGGATTAAAATTTAAAAAAATTTTCACTTTGTTTTAATGTTTTCACAAATTCAGTAGATTTCAATGTGACATAATTTTCAAACAATTTCAGGTAACTGTTTACACAAAAAATTGAAATTTTAATACAAAAATTATGAAAATTTGAACAAGATTTTAAATCTTTTAACAATTTTGAATTATTTTAGTGTTTTTTCACCGAAAAATTGGTATTTTCCATAAAAAATATTTTTTTAAAGAGAGGATGCACAACTTTGAACAATTTTAGGTTATGTTTGCGTTTTGTACATAAAATTGGTATTTTAGCCTCTTAGTACAAAACTCCTTCTCATTTGAAAAAGATTAAATAGTTTTGGATTATATTAGTTTTATTTCTCGGAAATTGCTATTTTGATATTAACATTAACATTTTTCACAAATCATCATATTTCAAACGTACATAATTTCTGAACAGTTCTAGGTTTCGTTGCTTTTTAACCAAAAAATTGTAATTTTAACGCGAATTTCATTACAATTTAAACAAGATTTAGAATCTTTTAATATTTTTGGATTATGCTAATGTTTTCTATCGGAAATTGGTATTTTCTATGAAATATTTTTTTTTAAACAGGATTCTCAATGTTGAAGAATTTTAGGTTATGTTTGATTTTTGTACTAAAAAATGATATTTTAGTCTGTTAGTACAAAAATTCTTCTTATTTGAAAAAGATTAAACAGTTTTCGATTATGTTAGAGTTATTTGTAGAAAATGGTTATTTTTCATACAAAATTTTTTTAAAAGAAATAGTCGCAACCTTGAACGAATTGAGGTTATGCTAGAGTTTTAAACAAAAAGTTGGCGTTTTAAAACAGAAAGCATTATCGTCCGAACAAGGTTTGAAATTTTTAAAACTTTTTCAGGTTGTATTAACGTTTTTCACAAATCATTAGATTATAAAGAGACGTCATTTCTAAACAATTTTAGGTTATGTTGCGTTTTACACAAAAAATTGTAATTTTCAAACAAAAATAATTATAATTTGAAAAATATTTTTAATCTTTTATCAATTTTGAATTATTTCAGTGTTTTCCACCCGAAATTGGTATTTTCAATAAAAAATATCTTTTTAAAGAGGATTCATAACTTTGAATAATTTAGGTTATGCTTGCGTTTTGCACCAAAAATTGGTATATTAGCCTGTTAGTACAAAAATCCTTCTTATTCGAAGAAGATTAAATAGTTTGGAATTATGTTATAGTTGTTTGTCGGAAATTGTTATTTTTAATTTTAAAAAAAAATGTTAAGGATGAGTCACAACTTTGATTCCATTTTAGGCTATATTGGAGTTTTAAACCAAAAGTTGGTGTTTTAAGACATAAGTTGGTATTTTAAAACAGAAATCATTATAGTTCCAACAGGTTTGTATTTTTTTAAACTTTTTCAGGTTCTATTAACGTTTTTGACAAATTATGATATGTCATAGGGACATAATTCTCGAAAAAGTTTAAGGAACGTTGCGTTTTACGCTAGAAATTGTAATTTTAAAACAAAAATCATTACAATTTGAACAATATTTTTAATCTTTTAACAAATTTGAATTACTTTAGTGTTTTCCATCGGAAGATGGGATTTTCAATAAAAAAAATATTACTTTGAAGAGGATTCACAACTTTAAACAATTTTAGGTTATACTTGCGTTTTGCACACAAAATTGGAATTTTAGCGGGTTAGTTCAAAAGGCCTTCTCATTTAATAGAGATTAAACAATTTTGGATTATGTTAGTGTTAATTGTCGGAAAGTGTTATTTTTCATTAAAGAACAATTTTTTTGAAGGAAGACTCGGAACTTTTACCGAATTGAGGTTATGTTAGACTTTCAAGGATTATGTTAGGGTTTCCATCGAAAATCGGTATTTTCAATTAGAAAATTCTTAAAGAGGATTCACAGCTTTAAACAGTTTCACGTAAGGTTAGCGTTCTACACAAAAATTGGCATTTTATTCCAAAAATCCTCATAATTTGAAAAAGATTTAGAATTTGGGTATTTCAAAACAAAATCATTATTGTAAGAAAAAAAAATTTGAAGTTTTTAAACCTTTTCAGGGTATACCCTGGCGGTCCGAAGGAACCGAATGGAGCCCCTACATAGTACCCGTAAAGACCCCATTGTGTCCCCATTCGGTTCCTTATTTTAAAAACTCGAAAGAACAGCGAAATCAACTTTTAAATGGTTGAAATTCGGATTTTGCGTTAAAATTCCCTATAAAAGGTCACGGAACAATCTTAATAGTTTGTTTTGCAACAGTAAAAAGTTTAAAAAAATATAAGACATATAACGCCTGTTGACTGCTACACTTCAAACGCATAGCCTGTAAGTAGCTGTCAACAGGCGTTATACGTCTTATATATATTTTTTAACTTTTTACCGTTGCAAAAAAAAATTATTGCGATTATTCCGTTACCTTCTATAAGTAATTTTAACATAGAATTCGAATTTCAACAATTTAAAAGTTTATTCTGCTGTTTTTTCGATCTTTTTAAAGAGGAACCGAATAGGGACACAATGGGGTCTTTACGGGTACTTTCACAGCGAACATGGTTACAGAACAGATCTTTAACTGTTCTAGAACACAAAATAACGTTTTCTCGAACAGGTTAATAACAGGTTACGAACACGCGAGTAACTATTTCATCCCCCATACGTTACAAAAATTCTGTAACAGTTCTAGAACGCTGTGACAACCGATCTCTAACATTTCTAGAACAATTCTAGAATTCAATTACAAATGTTGTAAAACAAATCTTTAACAGATCTACAACGCTGTGACAACCGGTCTGTAACAATTCTAGAACATTGGTACGCTGCTTTGTAAAAAATCTAGAAGAATTCTATAACAGTTCTAGAACACTTCTATAACAGTTCTAGAACAATTCTATAACCTTTCTAGAACAATTCTATAACAGTTCTAGAATAATTCTATAACAGTTATAAAACAATTCTATAACAGTTCTAGAACAATTCTATAACAGTTCTAGAACAATTTTATAACCTTTCTAGAACAATTCTGTAACCTTTCTAGAACAATTCTATAATAATTCTATAACAGTTCTAAAATAATTCTGTAACACACCTAGAACAATTCTATAACAGTTCTAAAACAATTCTATAATACATCTAGAACAATTCTATAACAGTTCTAGAACACTTCTATAACAGTTCTAGAACATTTCTATAACAGTTCTAGAACAATTTTATAACCTTTCTAGAACAATTCTATAACAGTTCTAGAACAATTCTATAACAGTTCTACAACACTTCTATAACAGTTCTAGAACAATTCTATAACAGTTCCAAAACAATTTTATAACAGTTCTAGAACAATTCTATAACAGTTCTAGAACACTTCTATAACAGTTCTAGAACAATTCTATAACAGTTTTAGAACAATTTTATAACCTTTCTAGAACAATTCTATAACAGTTCTAGAACAATTCTATAACAGTTCTAAAACAATTCTATAACAGTTCTAGAACAATTCTATAGCAGTTCTAGAACGGTTATTTATCAAATATGGAACAGCGTTATGTAACCCTCACAGCAATAGGATATCCCGGGATATTCGATTTGACACCATTTATGTCCCGGGTTATCCCAGGGATAACACGTAGGAATGTCCTGCGAGGCGGAAATTTTGATATCCCCATGGATAAATTTTGATCGGGGATAGCGCGTACACAGTCCCGACTAACAAAAATTATACGTCCGAGATATCCACATTAGGGATATTCGCAAGGGTCAGCTCGACCACAGTGTTAGCGAAAAAATCTTTGTTCCTAATTTGTTCTAGAACACAATTGTAACAGGGTTCTAGAACTCCGATATAACACTGTTACGGGACGGTTCTAAAATAAACTTGAAACAAATATTATAGAACGTCTGTGATCAGTTTGTTCTAAAACAATTCCATAGAAACTGTTATAGAATCGTACCGTCACAAAGTTCGAGAACAGTTCTGTCTTAATTTTGTCACAGTATTCTAGAACATGTCATAGTTATAGAAATGTTCTAGAACATGTCATAGTTATAGAAATGTTCTAGAACCTTTTTCTTTTAGAACAGTTCAGTCACAATTTTGTCACGTTCTAGAAAGCTGTTACTTTTATGTTCTAGAACAGTTCTGTCACCATCTTGTAACAACTGTTATAGAAGACAGTTCCTTTTTTTAGCTGGAACAGATACAGAACGTGTTTGCTGGGTTTTAGAGGCTCCATTCGGTTCCTTCGGTCCGGCAGGGTATTAAAGTTTTTCACTAGAAATCGATTATATTAAAGAAAAATTATTAAGATTTTGAAAAAATATTTACAGTTTGCAACTTTTTCTTGTGTCATATTAGTGTTTTTCTATGAAAATTGGTATTTTTAATAAGAAAAATCGTAAGATTTTTCAGATCATTATTATTCTTCAAATTACCATTTCGCCATAAAGTTCACAATTTTTGTACAACTTTAATCAATGTTAAAATTTTTCCACCGGCAGTCGGAGATTTGAAACAAAAAAGATTTTTTGTCTCAAATTTCTATTGTTAGTAGAAAATTATTCGATTTTAAATAATATTAAAAATATTATACAAAAATATTGCCTTTTATTTTTTATCATTTTACATAATAGATACTATGAAACACTAAAATTTTGTAAACATATTAATTTTATATATTAATTTAAAAATTGCGCGAGAACAAAAAAAATAATCGCGCGGCCAGCGCGCGTTTCTATTTTCTATTGTATTTTAAAGACGATAGAAAAAAAGAAAGAAGGAGTTGCCTTATTTTTCATTCTTTTTTTTATTTAATTTTTATTTGAAATGTGAAATTTAACAGTGTTCTCCAAATTTGATCATTGGATTTGTGTTTAATTTCCGAAAATTTCAGTTAGTAAATATTTCTATAAACAATAAAAAAATATCTAATTAACTTTCAACTAATTTAATTATCTAAATAATTTAAACTGTTCCTTTCGAATTTAAATGAGGAATTCCATTCAATTCACTAAAAATGGATTCAATACTTCGTCCCTTAGTCTCAGGAACGATCAAAAGCGTCAGGAAAAAAGTACTGGCACAGAAAGCAGCTAGGATAAAAAAACAATTGGAAATTCCTATCAGTGTGATTGCAGTAGCAAAAAATTTGACTACCATAAAAAGAAGAAACCACAATGTACATAATGAAAATCCACTCGCCAAACTAGCGAGTTCCGGTCTGAATATTTCGGAAACCACTATAAAAGGTACAGGACCCAGTCCTAAACAATGCGCTAGAACGAAAATGGAAAGAGCTGTTACTGGAATCCAACCAAGGGCTTTTAAATCATATTCAAGGGATTGAAAATAAAAAAAAATACCCAAAATTACGTGACATGTGCACATCAATGCGCAGGATATTAAAATTAATAATTTTCTACCAACTCGATCTATAAGTACTGTTGATAAATATGAACCGGTTAGTTGTATCACTCCAATGATGATTGTTGATATAGAAGGCGAGAGCATACTTCCTGCCATCTCAAAAATTGTTGTTGAATAGCTGACCTGCAAATTATTAATAAAGCTATAAACAGATTAAATTATTAGGAAATAAATTAGCTTCATTTCCCTGAATTGAAACTCTTTCTTAATTAAAATGTTTTTTCAATTTTTGATAATTTCTAGGTTCTAGAATCGGTTTATAATAGAATTATTTTTAATTGATATTTTATTAAAAATATTAATTGATATTTTTTAATTGATATAAAATTATTCAATTTTAAACCCTTACACTTTAAAATGTATGATTAAAAAAAATTTTGAATATAAAAATACAAATATTCTATAAAAAATTAATAAATATATTTTCATCTGAAATTATCAAATATTAATGTAAAAATTCTTCAATTTCAAAACGCGTTTATTTTACAATTATTCACGTTTCAACGCGTTGTTTTAAAAATTTAAAAATACTAATTTAAAACAAAGAAATATTTTGATTTTCAATAAAATTTGAATTTAAAATGATCCAATTCTAAATAATTTTTACTTAACTTTGCATAATTGCAAAGATTTAGAATGTTAAATTATTTCCTTTTTAACACCAACTTTAAAACATTTGGATAAATTAAATATTTGTATTTTGTTAACAATTCATTTCTCGTTTAAATACATAGCTCATTGCAGAGAATAGAAAAAAACTTATTTCTTTATCAATTTTTCAATAAAGGAGGATATTATTATTATTTCCCTTTTTCTTTATCAGCGGTCTCCTTAGTTAGAAAAAAATTATTGAAACAATTTCACAATTGTTTAAAGAATGACTTTTTCTGAAAATGTTCATGATTTCGTTTATCAGTTTCCAGAATACAAATACTTATTTCAATAATATTTGAATTGTCTACGAAACATATGTTTAAATCAATACATTGTTTTCAAGAAAAAGCGATTATTTTTTACTTTTTTCGAAATTCTTTAATTATATAAAACTCGTGTTTTTGGTTTTAAAAATTGATCCTTGTGGCAGAAATTTAATCTTTTCATATTAAAAATGCCAACACTTGGTTGAAATATTTTTTTTGGAATTCTCAACTATTTTGTTAAAAATGCATTTTTTTCTATTACCAATTTTTTAAAATTCAAAATGTCACTACTTTTATTATTATTACGTATTAAATATTTAACTTTTCCAAAGATTTGCATGACATTTTTTTTATTGACTAAAAAATGTTTCTTGGTTGAAAATTCAACTCTTTTGGAAAAAATGTGATCTTTTTTATTTATTAAAAAGGCAACTCTTTTGTTACAAATTAATTTCTTAAATTTGAGGATTTAACCCTTTTGTTCAAAAGAAGAATTTTTTATTCAAAATGTACTTTTTAACTCGAAATTTAACACTTTTATTTTTGTCTGAAAATTTATGTTTTTTGTTGAAAGTTTTTAGAATTTTTATTTAAAAAATTGAACAGTTTTATTTAATTTTTTTGCCATTGACTGAAAAATGTTTATTTGTTGAAAATTCAAACATCAGTAGTTGAAAATATAATTTTTTGTTCAAAAATTAATGTTGTTAATTTAATTTAAATTCTCCTTTTTAGTTGAAAATAAACTTTTTAAATAAATAATTAAACTGTTTCATCAAAAATTTAACTATTTTGTAGCAAATTCATCTTTTTGGCTTGGAAATTTAACATTGTTTCATGAATTTTTTTCTTTATTGACTGAAAAATTTGTTTTGATTGAAAATTTGTCTTCCTCATTTTAAGATTAATCTTTTTTTGTAGAAATTTAATTGTTAATGGTTAGAAAAGTAATTGCAAGAATGAAAATTATCTGTTCTAGTTTAGGAAAACAACTTTGTTAAAAATAAATTTTTTATTTGAAGATTCATTATTTCAATTTAAAATTCATTTATTGAGTTCAAAAAACTAATTTTTTGAAGAAAAAAAATATTTTGGGTTGCTAAAAATTCGACTATTTGATTCAAAACTCATTTATTTTGTTGAAAATTTGTCTCTTCTGTTAGAAAATTAATCTTCTTGGTTAAAAGTTCATCTGTTTGGCTGCAAATTCATGTTTTTTTGTTAGAAAATTATTCTTATTGGTGGAAAATCGAGTATTTTACTATTTTACTGGTTGAAAATTCTACTTTCTTGTAGAAATTTCGTCTTTTTGACTTGATAATTCAACATTGAACTTTTCTTGATTTCAAATTAAAATCTTCTTTCGGCTGAAAACAATTTTAAAGAGTCTCCGAGGTAACAGTCCTTCCTTTATTTTTCCAATTTTTAAAATTGTGAATTATTATTTCTCAATGGCGAATAAATAAATTTGGAATAAATATATTTTCTTACTTTTTTTGTTATTAATTAAAATGTTTATTTGTTAAATAATGGTGTAAATTTATGTAACTTTAGTATTTTCAACACTTCTTTTTATACAAAATTCACTCTTTCTTGAATTTTCAACACTTCCGTTTTGAACATTGAAAAAATTTTAATTGTAGAGTATTATAATTTCAATAATTTTCATAAGTCAAAAATTTAATTTTTAATTTTTTCAAATGTTTTCCAATTTAAAACTCAACTGTAAAAATTAAAATTTGTCCTATAATTTTGAATTATTGAAAATAAAAACAAACTTTCTATAATTTTCACTCAAATTTCATTGATTGAAAACTCGATTTTTAATTTTCTTCCACTTTTAACAGCTGAAAATTTAATTTCAGATTTTCAACAACTGAGAACTGAAATTAGACAAATTCCAGTGTGAAAAATGAAAATTTCTTCATTTTTCAACAGTTTAAAATTCAGCTGTTAAAAATTTAGTTTTCACGAATTTGAAATGAAACTGTTAAAATTTTAATTTTCAACAGTTTAAAGTTCAACTGGTAAAAATTAAATTTTTAATTTTCTCTAATTTTTATATGTTGAAAATTTAAGACAATTGAATTTTCTTTATTATTCTTAATTCAAACTTCATCTTTAGAGAATTAAATTTTAAATTTATTAATTTTTCAACTGTTAAAAATTAAATTTTAAATTTTCTTCAATCTTTACAGTTAAGGAGTCAGCTGTTATAAATTTCAACGTTGAGAATGAAATTTTCAATACTTTATAATTCAACTGTTAATAATTAATTTCTTTTCAAATTTCATATGGTGAAGATTTAAGAAAAAATCATTTTCTTTAGTTCTCAATGTTTTAATTTTTTTTTTCAATTAAACATTTTCTTCCTTTTTTAACCGCTGAAAATTCAAATTTTATTTTTCTTTAATTTTCAATTGTTGAACACTCCACTTTAAAAAAATTCTTTTGTTGAAAATTTAATTTTACTAAATTTTCAACAATTTCACAATTAAATGTTAAATATTGAATTTTTAACACATTTAAATTCAACTGTTAGAAATTTAATTTTTAACAGTTTAAAATTAACGAGTTAAAAATTGAATTTTATATTCTTTTTAATTTTAATGTTTTGAAAATTAAATAAAAATTGAATTTTCTTTAATATTCTCAACAGAAACTTCAAAAATAGACTGTTAAAAATGACAATGTTCAAAATTCAATTTTTTAAAATTTTCAAACCTTTAAAATTCAACTGTTCCAAATTTAATTTTCTATTGGTTTTTAATTTCTATGTAACAGAAATTTAAGAAAAATGAATGTGTCATTTCCTAATTTTTCAACTGTTTAAAATCGAATTTTCCATTTTCTTTAATCTTCAACAGTAAATTGTTGATAATTAATTTTTTGTTTCTTTTCAATTTACATGATGTTGAAAATTTAAGAAAAGTGAATAAAACATTTTTGTCATTATTAACTGGTGAAAATTAAACTTTCAATTTTCTTAAATTTTCAACTATGGAAAATCCAATTTAAAATTTTCTTCCATTTTCAACTGTTGAAAATACAACTTTTGACTGTTCAGTTTCATTGTACACTGTGGAAAACCCAGTTTTCAATTTTCTTCTATTTTAAAATTTTCAAAACTTCAAACGCTGAGAATTCAATTTTTAATTTTCTCTAATTTTCACCAGTTGAAACTTTACTGCTAAGAACTCATATTTTTGATATTTAAAAAAAAATTGAAAAATGTAGGAAATTGAAAATTCAACTGCTAAAAGTTGACGAAAATTGCAAAGACAATTGACGAATATTGAAGAGAATTGAATTTTCAGCTGTAAACAATTGAAGATAATTGAAATTATAACGCTTTAAAATAAAATATTCTTCACTTTTTAACTGGTGAAAATCCAAGAAAATTGAATTTTTTCTAATTTTCAACGATTCAGAACTCAATTTTCTTCCATTTTCAACTGCTGAAAATATAATTTTTGGTTTTCTCAAACTTCAACAGTTTAAAATTCCACAGTTGAAAATTAGGAAAATAGTTTTTTTTTCATTTTGAAACTAAGCTTCATGTGTTGAAAATTAATTTTTTTAGTTTACTTAATTCTCAACTGCTGATAATTAAATTTTCAATTTACTTCAATTTTCTACTGTTGGAAACTTAATTTTCAATTTTAAACGGCTAAAAATCAAAATTTAAAATTTCTGTAATTTTATTTTATGTTATCAGAAGTTAACAAAAAAAGCGAATTTAATATTCAAAACAAGTGTTAAAAATTGTATAGTTTTTTCTCTTGATGAAAGAAACTAATTGGCATTTTTTAAAATTTATATAACATTCGCACATAATTTTAAAAAGGAATTTAAAAAATAGATATTTCAATCAATATTTTTTTTTAAAGCAGATTTTTTCAAAAAGGATCGCCATTAGGAAATAATGCTTTGGGAAATTAATATTCATCCAATGGGCTCTCTGTAGGGAATTTATGAGATTTTAAAGAAATCTTGAATATGGAAATTTCTTCTAGGGCTGAGAAAATTGCAGAAAATTTTGTTATGTACTGTTTTAGATAGAAAGTAAACAAATTAAATTGAAAATATTGAAATAAATTCTTCCTGAATACAGGGATTATTTTTTACTTAGTAAAAAATTAGTTTTTTGGATTCGGCTGGATTAGCATGTATTTTTAATTATTAGAAAATTCTTTTGCTGGAAACTTTTTCAGTTTCAATTAGACAAACACTTGAAAAAATTTTACTGATGGACCATTAAAATTTTTAATTAAAATTAAAGTTATTCGGTTTAAATATATTATGATCATTTCAATTTTCATTAAAAAAATATCAAAGCATTTGTTTTCAATTAACTTTTTTCAATATGCTGAAAATTGTCTACTTATAATTTTCGTGAGATTTTTCCATTTTTAGTGATTTTCAAATTGTTATTAAAAAGCTAGAAAAAATTCGTTGAAAAACCATGACTTGTTAAATTAACATAAACTAAATAGGTTTCAAGTAAAACATTTAAAAAACTTATAAACTAAATGTTGATCCAGCCAAATCCTAGAAAGTTATTTTTTCTACACTAAAAAAATTAATCGTTTATTCAACAGCATTTTTTTCATCATTTTTAATTTTGTATTCATACTCAATCCTAAATAGTATGAAAAGAAAAATTTTCTAGCATTTTTTCACCCATGTAATAAATTTAAAAAATTTAAAAAGTTTAAAAAACTTCCGGGCATCACTAGGACTTGTTTATTAATTTTTGAAAAAATTCAAGGGAATTTCTTTCAATAAGAGAAAAAATATTTTTGGGCTACCGTTTTGAAGAATAGAACTTTCAACTTATAATCGCCACCTCAATCAATTTTAAGAAGAAATTAAAATTAATAATTTTTTTGCAGTTACCACTGCTAGCATTCCGCACATCTGTTGGCCACCAAGCAAGCCAAAAGCAATTATCAGTCCTTTAATTGTTCCTCTGTCCTTGAAGAGATCTGAAAATTTCGCTGATTTGGAAACACTGGCCTCTTTAATCTGACCTTGCAGATGAACTAATTCTCGATCAATAGCCTCTTTATCTCCTCCTTTTAACCACATCAATGATCTAAAACAAAAATTATTTTTTACTTTTTTCAAAGCACTTTAATAGTTGGGGGGGGGGGGGTACATGGCGAATAATTCGTAGTTTTTCAGTAGGAATTAGAATAATAAACTTTAATTATTTTTTCACCAGGAGAAATTGGATTATACTTTCTCCTGAAGATCATATTCTCAGTCATAAATTTTATTATTTAGTTAAAATTTGACAATTTTATTAAAAAGGCATCCTTTTTGGTAAAAAATTCATCTTGTTGAGTTAAAAATTTATCTCTTTTTGTCGGATATTACCCATTTATTTAAAATCAATATTTTGTTGCTGATAAGTCAACTGAGATACTTTTTCAATAAAAAATATTTTGTTTTTTGAACTTTTTTTTAAAGTTCATATAAGTGTTGGATAAAAACGCAACTGTTTTGTTAAAAATTAAACTATTACACACAAATTTTAATTTTTGTTTTAAATTCTTATTTTTGTATTAAAAAGTCAATTGAAATCTTTTATGATGAAAATTTAACCCTTTTCTTTTTAAATTTGTCTTTTTGTTTTCAAAATTCACCTGCTTTAGAAGAATTTTAATTTTAAAAGAAGAAATTTTAAAAAGAAGAAATTTCATCTTTCTTGAATAAAAATGCAAGTGTACGGTTGAAAATTCAACAATTTTTATAAATAAGAATTTATCTGTTTTAGGAGAAAATTTTATTTTTTGGATAAAAATACAATTATGTGGTAGAGCATTAAAAAATGTTTGTCACAAAGTCGTCCTTTTTGTTAAAAATTCATCTATTTTAGTAGAATCTTCATTTTTTTTCTGAAAGTGCAACTTTTTAGTTAAAAATTATAATTCTTTGCTTAATTATTTAATTATTTTGTTTGAGAGATTTTGGTTGAATCACTTTGTTAAGAATTCTTTTTTTTTTAAAGATTTATATTTTTATTTGAAAGTTCATCTGTTTGGTTCAAAGTTTAATTATTTTTAGGAAGATTAATATTTCTTAATTGCAAATTCAACTACTTGGATAAAAGTTAAATTACATTGTTTAACAATTATTTTTTGGATTGAAGGCATATGTCTTTGGTTCAAATTTAACTGTTTAGTGGAAAAGCCTTTTTTTGTTTTAAAATTAATTTTTTAACTGAAAATGTAACTCTCCCAATTTTTAAAAATTTATATTTTTTATTAGGAAATATTAACTTTTTGGTAAAAATGAATTCTCTTAATTTAAAATTTTATTTATGTTGGGTAATAATGCTTCATTTGTAGAAAATTATTTGTTTGCTAAAGTCAAAGTTTTTGTTTAAAAATTGAATTTTTTAGGGAAAATTCGTCTTTCTGCTTGAAGGTTCAACATACAAGAAATACTTATTTATTTCCTGAGTTAAAAATTTTTATTCGTTGAAAATTCATTATTTTAGTTAATATTTTTAAAATAAATTTTATCTTTTTTGATTGAAATATAAACTATGACACTTTTTAGTTGGGAATTTATCTGTTTAGGTTGAAAATTCAAGTATTTTATTAAAAAGCCATCTTTTATAGCAGAAAAAAAATTTTTTGTTTAAAACAAATGAATAAATATAACAATATTAATTTTTGCCTAATTCTAATAGTAATAACTAGCAAAACGTTTCTAAGATCTGGAAAATACGTATATCCATAGAGATGGGAGGGGGGGGGGGGTGGCTAGAAATATTTTGTTACGAATTGTTACACTTTTTTGTTTTTCTGTCGTTAGGCTTATTATAATTTCCCTGAAAATAATATTCTGGTTATAATAATAATATGACATATAATTTCTAATACAGTCGACGCTATCTACCTTGCCGCTTCCCCTAACTCTCGGTCGAGCTCTTCCCTCACCACGAACGTGACGGCTCGGCACCCGAGAATTGTTTCGCTCGCTATTTACGTCGCCGTCAATGGTTCAGGTCTTTCAAGGCAATTTTCAAGTGCAAAAAGTCATTGTAGGCTTTGTTAATGAGGCTTATAAAAGAAATTTTGAAATCATATAATATTTATGTCTTATGATAATTTCCTTGTCACATGAGATAACCTCAAGTATGACAAATTTAATCAAAGGTTTATCAATAATTCGTAAATACTAACCTATTTTTTAGTTTATTCTACGAGAGAACGACGTACTGACATTTTTTTGGAACCAGAAGTGAGATAATTACTTCACAATATGTATTCTGAAAATCGAGCTTTCACTGTTTGTAAACACTGATCTGCGCGCGGCAACGAGCGTAGCGGCGAAACAATTCGCATCAAGCACCACGCATAAAGATTAGACTTGAGAGTGGGAGAACAGCGTTTCCAAAAAAATTACTTTCTTATGGTCCCATCTGCGGCAAGGTAAATAGCGTCAACTGTATATCCTTATACTGATTTATATTGTTTTAAAATAAAATTTAAGGTATGATACATAAATTTGAAAAGAATTTTATTAATGCTTTAAGGGCATGTGACACAGCTAAATACCTATATTACCGACCTCACTTTTTCAGTTCACTGAATGTTTTTTTGAACCTAAGAACTTTTTTTGTAAATAAAATATCGAGCTGAAACTTTGAAAAATGTATTAGAGTACAATAAAGTACGTTTAGGTACTGCATTTTGGTAGGAACTTCACTGAAAATTATTTTATCTTTTTTCTGAACCTCGACATTTTTTGAACATTCGAACTTTTTTATACATAAAATATCGGTCTCAAACTTTGAAAAATGCAGGAGCCGAAAGAAAACTACGTTAAAGTACAAAGATTAATGATAAAAGATGTAAAAAAAAATGTGTCAACTATCAATTCCATTAGCATCAGCCGGTAACTTTGTACGCGAAAATACGAACCCTCTAGAGCCTCGTCTAGTGGCCGCCAGGGTTCGTATTTTCATGTACAACGTTACCGGCTGATGCCGATGGAATTGATAGTTGAAATATATATATTTTACATATTTTATTATTAAAATTTGTACTTAAACGTAGTTTTCTTTCGGCTCTTACATTTCTCAAAGTTTGAGACCGATATTTTATGTATAAAAAAGTTCGAATGTTCAAAAAATGTCGAGGTTCAGAAAAAAGATAAAATAATTTTCAGTGAAGTTCCTACCAAAATGCAGTACCTAAACGTACTTTATTGTACTCTAATACATTTTTCAAAGTTTCAGCTCGATATTTTATTTACAAAAAAAGTTCTTAGGTTCAAAAAAACATTCAGTCAACTGATAAAGTGTGGTCGGTAATATAGGTATTTAGCTGTGTCACATGCCCTTAAGGAACTTCAATGTTTATAGTGGCGCTATTTTTCAGGCAAAAGATTAATTTGATAAAAATGCTTGAACATTTCAAAATGTTACAAACTTTTTATTCATAGTTTTTACAGTTTTGTTTTTAATTGTACGATTTAAATGAATGGTGGCTCTTTTGCCTTGAAATTAGAATCACATAGTTTAAAAAACGTAACTAATATAAACACACAAAATAATGCCTTAAAGTTTACAATTATTCAAATAAAATATAAGAAAACAGTAAAAAAAAGTACTCAATATTTCCCGCTTCCAAGCCACCCATATTAATGTAAGGCCTTTTAAAGTTTCAACCTCTCATTTAAATGCGGGGAAAACCTATAAACCATTCTTCTAGATCTAGAATTAATTACGAATCTTCTACATCTTTGCCTATGGTCCGTATACCTGGTTGTACCCAATCAATTTTGGAAATTTTCCTCCTTTTATGGTCTATTTTTGTTGTAATAAAATTCAGTTAGTAGAATGAATATAGTTGCGTAACTGTGAGCCCGCATTTACGAAAATAGAATTAACATCTTATTAAGGTTAAAAAATTGTTTAAAAAAAGTCATTGTTTAAACAATTCATTATCATTGTTAATAATATTTTCTTTGATGAGTTGGTAGAATGTTGCGGTTCTTTCCTGCAATTTTCAATTGTTTGTCTATTTTTCATTAGGCATGACTGAATAATTAATTAGATTTAGCAAAAATAATTGTTTAAACAAATTATTGTTGCTTATGATTATCTTCATACATATCAATGCGTGACAGTTGCGGTTTTTCGGCAATTTTTACATTTCTGTCCCTTTTCACTGATGTAGGTAATAATTAATTAAAGTTAACAAAAAAGTTGTTTAAACAGTTAATAATTGTTTGTAACTATCTCTTCTTCGATAAGTGCCAGAAAGTTGTGGTTTTTTCGAAAAATCTTCAACTAAATTGTTTAAACAATTACTTTTTTAAAAACTGAAATTAATTATTACTTCAGTCTAATTGAAAATTTGAGAAAAAGCCTGAAATTTAAGAAAAATCGCATCTCTCTAGCATTATTTAAGTGGAATATTATTAATAATAATACATTCTTCAAACACTCAATTTTCTTGACTCCGATTAATTGTTCAACTTATTTTAATCGAAAATTGAACTTAAAGTTAAATTTTTTTTTAAAACTGCAATTTTGTAGAATTATTCTACAAGAATTTGATTAAGGGCATACTCTTCAGTGACCACGTGACCAAACTAGTCCCCGGTTATGAACATTTTTTTTGGTGTTCACCGCGTCCACACGAATTGAGATATCGTGTTTAAACTTTAACACATAAAATAAAAAGCACTAAAGAACGTTTGTATACATCAATATATTGGTAATTTTAAAGAAA
>NC_046664.1:22319514-22363716 GCF_010883055.1 Belonocnema kinseyi
ATTAATATAAGCAATAAAATTTGCACCTTCGTTGCAAATTAACAAATAAGTATCTGCACACACGTAACCTATCATTATTTTTTGGGCATTTTTAGCGATTTCAAGCGGATAAAAACAGAAACTTTGAACGTCGACAAAGTCGAGATCAAGAACTAAGTTCGTTCATGAAATTTCGGTGTAAAATGATTTTCATTTTTTTGGTCCTAAAAATAAAAGCTAAATTTCAAATTGGAAACATAGCAACACCAGCAATGTGCTAAAATTTACTCGTCGGAGTTCTCCAACCAACTTCCATAATTCTTGACGTTGAATCGATCAGCCGATAACTATTGTTGACAGTGAACCAACCAGCGGGACTCAGCGTCGGACACGCCTTGTCTTTCGCCCCAGGGCGAAATTTTATTTCTATTCTTGGAATTGTTTCATACCAGTACAAAAAATCTACAAGAATATATAACCATTAGAAAAGTTTAATTATTTTCTGAAGATGCACATTTCTCAAGATGGGACTTGGACGAACTTTCGAGTATGACATTCTAAGATGTTCCTCGATTTTTAAAAATCGAGGCATCTACTTTATCGACGTTGAAAGTTTATTTCCTAATTCCTGTAGTATTTTACTTGAAAACTTTCTTCGTAATTATGAACATTTTGATATATACAAACGTTCCTTAGTGCTTTCGGTATAACTTCTAATATCCTGAACGCGATATCTCAATCCGTTTGGACGTAGTGAGGACCGAAAATAATGAAAATCATTTCATTCTCCATACAAAAATTTTATGAATTAACTTAGTCATGTGATCTGGACTTTATCGACGGTCAAAGTTTCTTTTTCTCTTCGCTAGTCAGTGCTCAATATACGCGAACCAAAAAATCCGAAATGCATCAAACCAAAAATTATCTAAACAGTGCTATAACTCGAATGGTAATATCCTTTTTCATAGATTTATAAATAAACTTTCTTTAAAACTATAAACACATTGATGTATATAAACGTTCTTTAGTGATTTTTATTTAATCTGTCAAATTTTGAACATGATATTTCAATCCGTGTGGACACAGTGAACACCAAAAAAAATGCTCATATCCGGGGACTAGTTTGGTCACATGGTCACGAAGAGCATGCCCTTAAAATGAATTTCCAATCGCAGTCTTCCTCTAGCTTAAAATTCCCGTTGTATAGTTAAAACTGTAACAGTTTATTTTGTAGAAAATTCGTCTGCTGATAATTCAACTGTTGAATTTTGTAGCAACTTTGTCTCTGGGTAATATTTAATCCAGTTAGGCACAAAACTATGAAAATACCAAGAACATCCTTGGGACGTTCCTAGGACGTCCTATGCCTGGCTAATCAACGTCTCTAAGAAGTTCAATGTTCTAAAGATGACCTAAAGACGTCTTAAAGTCATGGACGTTCTCGGGACATACGTAGGGCGCTACAAAGTTTTGCAATACGTAAAACCTATTGGAGGAAGAGAGATGATCCTTGCGTCATTAAACAGAGCGTCAAAAAATAGCTAGGGAGAGGAAACCTATTGACTCACGTCTCAGTACAGTCTAAGCACGCAGCCCGGAACGATTGAGAAATGGCGGCGTGGACAAAGAAAGAATATCGTGCGATAATTCGATGCAACTTTTCTCGCGGTTTAAGTGTAGACCAAAGTTTTGAGGAAATGTCTCCGGTATTGGGTGAGGCGTGTCCGCATCATAAAACAATTTTTTGATGGTACAAACAGTTCGAAAGGGGAAATTTCGGTTTCGCGGACGACTTGCGCTCAGGTCGACCGCCGGAAGTGGTGACATCGGAAAACATTGCGCCTGTGAATAATCTACTGAATGATAATATAAGAATCACGTACCGGCAGATAGAGCAAATGTTACACATTATTGCACTAGCAGTCCATCGAATTCTGCATAAGCAAATGTTTATGTTATGTTTATGTTTATGTTTTAAGCTTTGGACTCTATAGGTATCACATGCTTTGACCGAGGAGAAAATGGCAGCGAGAGTAAAGTGGTGCCAAAAAATGATAAGATTTGAATCGGGATCTTCTCGGGATGTAAATAGTATTATAATAGGCGATGAAACCTGGCTGTATTATTACGATGTTCGAACAAAATCACAAAACAAGATCTGGCTGTTTGAGGATGAGGATGCTCCAGTAGAGGGGCGGAAGTCTCGATCTGTAAACAAAATAATGATTGTAGTATTCTTTGGGAAACGCGACATTGTGAATAGGGTTGTACTGGAATACCAGCGTACAGTCACCTCTTCCTGGTACACTCAGGTATGTTTACCCTAAGTCATAAACCAAATCAAAAACATCAGGCCGAAATCTCGACTCAGCACCTGGCTATTCCACCACGACAATGCACCGGCTCACAGAGCGAAGGTCAGAGTGGGTTTTTTGGTCAAATCTGGACTGACTACAGTCCAGATCTTGCTCCCTATGACTTTGGTTTGTTTCCGGACGTAAACAAACAAATAAAAGGGCGTCGATTTACTAACGAAACTGACCTTTTGACGGCGTGGGACCAAGCGTGTGCAGATCTTCCAGAAGAAAAGTGGCATGGTTGGTTCGATAACTGGTTTTCGAAAAACTATAAAGGGTTCGTCTGTATTGCAAAACTTTCGTAGCGCCCTGTGTATTTTGTACTGACATTAGGCGTTTTAAGAGCATCCCTAGGATGACCAAAAGACATGTCATAAAAGACGTCTTACTCTCTAAATCTGAATCAGTGAAATTTCACTGATTCAAATAGCTAGAAATAGGTCACTGACAATCAGTGAAAGGTTACTTATTAATTCAGTGCATTCAATCAAAGAATCATAGTAAAAACTTAAAACCCACAAATGTGATCCAATACCATAAAAGGTGAAAAGTTCGATGCTTTTAAATGACAAAGTGCCTCACATATTATTTTTATTTCAAGATGTTCACATTCGTTAAGTAAGTACTTTCGATACCAGTTAGAGTATGTTTTTCCCGCAGTTAATTCAGCAGAATTACAGCCCGAAAATTAAAATATTTATTTCATTTAAGAACTCTTCTTGCTACTTAAGTAAAAGAGTAACAACAACGCTTAACATAAAAAATTGAAGGTTATGCTTCACATGATTTACTCTGGTATACCATTTTAAGTATTTCTTTAAAATTGTTTAATTTCACATTACAGATTAAAATTAATTATTTAATTAAGCATTGGTTTTAATTATTTGTTTCAAATATAAAATTTTATTATAATAAATACAAATTTTTTATTAATTATCTCTAGTCCTTAGAATAATAATTATTTTAATCCATATTATTATAGTTATAATTTTTATTTTTTATTTACAGAAGATTGTGTACCTACGATTTTATATTCGATGTTATATTTACAGTTAATTAAATAGTTATACATAAATTTCTCTGTACGGAAAAATTCAATGTAAAAAAATGAAATTCTCTAGTATCAAGTTATAATTTATTATAAATTCAAATTTATCATGATGTTTAAATTTTAAACGTGAATAGAGTCTTTGAACTTTTTAATTTGTTGCAAAATTATATATAATTATTAATTATTTAATGAAATATGAGTAATTATTAACCATTTAATCAACTATAAATGTAATATCAAATTCGAAACCTTAGGTAAAAATATTTTCAAATTAGTATTATTAATTTACCGCATCGATATTCAGAAAAAGTTCCACAAAAAATAATAATATCAATTATCATTGAACTTTTAATAAAACATAAAAATGATAACTAATAAGTCATATTTTCTTTTAGCTGAATCGAAAGAAGTAGAATTTTACTCTGCAAGGATTCTAATTAAATATATATATATATATATATAATGTAATTTATGTAAGCTATTAATAATATTGATATTTAGTAGGTCATAATATAGAATATATTGAATTGAAGATCATACTCTAATTATTATTATATAAACTCCATATATTTAAAAACAAAATAATAAATGTAAATAATATGGATTCAAATAATTAAATAATTAGGTATAATTATTCATAGTATTAACTATAAATTAATTAATAATTATATTATCCTAAAAGCTGGAGATAGTTAATAAAAAATTGTCTTCATTATTAAAAAATTTTCTAGTTGTAAAAATCATTAAAGCCAGAGCTTAGGTAAATTAATAATTTCAAACTGTAATGTGAAATTAACCATTTTAAAGGAATACTTAAAGCAGTATACATTTAAAGATTTGGTAGCTGTAAATTAATGAATTTTTTAACTTTATATTTGAACTACTTTGTTAAAAATTAATTTTTTGTTTTGTTTAAGACTTAACATGTTAGTTGAAAATTCATCTCATTGGTTAAAAAAACCTTTCTGTATTTCAAATAAATTTCTTTTTACTAAATATTATTTTTTTTTGGTTGAACCTTTATTATTTTAGTCTAATATTTATCTCTTTGGTTGAAAAATATACTATATTTTTGAAAACTAATTTTTTAATCTGAAAATTTAGCTATTCCAATTTTGCAAAATTATTTGTAAAACATATTTTCCAAATAATTAATTTGTAAATTTGAAGAATATTTTATGAAATCAGTGAGCTATTAATTTACTTTAGTGAAATATAATTGTAAATTAGAGGCTCAATCTTCACAAATCCAGATTGAGAGATCACTTTTATAATTTGTTGAAATTATTTGCGAGTTCTAATTTTTGCGACTTTTTTGTTGTAATTTGAGAAATAGCTAGCATTCAGAAAAATAATATGATGCAATTTTCTTAATATGTTTTACATAATTATAATTTATTATGTATAATTGTATAATTGTAAGTCAAACAAAATTAAATGCACGGCATAAGCAATCACCCACCTCATCTCTGATAATACTTTGAATTAATATTATACTAAAATATTCAAGAAATCGAACATGGCGCCATCTATTGATTGCTTACTCAACTTACATCACGTAAAATGTTGAAGTTTCGGCCAATACACTAACTTACACCGCCATTTGTTAAAAACTTATTGAACTTGCGAATAAAAACATTTAATTTTCAATTTAAAAATTCTTAAGGGAATTGATCAAGATAAAAAGTATCCTATCCCTCAAGTTAGATCAAATTACACCCAATATAGAAAATTTTATCAAGATCGGTTAAGTAGTTTCGGAGTTTAGTGGCGACAAACATCGTGACACGAGATGTTCATATATATATATATTTATATATAGATTTTCATACGAAGCGCCACATCGAGTTCAAAATTTGGGATGATAATAAATAAAAAGCACTAAGGAAGGTGGATCTGTATCTAATTTTGAATAATTATTTTGAAAAAAGCAACAAGAAAAATGATTTGCAAAAAAAGCTTTTTTCATCATTATTAAAATTAAGGACCAGAAACACCTTCCTTAGTGCTTCTCAATTATTATCCCAAGTTTTGAACTTGATGTGGCACTTTGTGTGAAAATAAGTTAAGAAATAACAAAATTGTCGGTAAGGTAGTATTTTTCTTTGTTTATTATCGTATCTATTTGTTTTTCACTTAAAATTATTGACTGATTATTGTAGTTTAGAAGAAATATAAATGTTAAAATAAGTTGAAAATTATTTATAATTATGTTTTAAAATTCACGAATTTTAATAATGAATAAATATAATTGATAAATTGAATTATGATTTTTATTCTTTTAAATAGGAGGGTATATATTTTTAATAATTATATTGTTTATTGTTTTGCTGGAAATTCGTCTTTTTTCTTGAAATTGTAACTGGTTAGTTAAAAATCAATCGGCTTTGGTAAAGGATTCAGATTTTTTTAAAATTCGTCTCTTTTTCTTGAGTTCAACTTTTTAAATTTAAATTTAACATATTTTTTGTTTGAAACTTGAATTACTCACTTCACAGTTAAGTTATCATTTTGGGTTGAAAATTATCATTTTATAATTTAAAATCAACCTTTTTTGCTAGAAAATTAATCTTTTTGGTTAAAAACTCAATTTTTGGTTTAAAATTAAATAATTTAGTTCAAAATTAATCTATTTAATTAAAAATGCATCTTTTTCCGTTAAATTCAATTGAAATTTGCATAGTTCCTGGTTGAAAATTCAACTAATTGGTTGAAGGTTAAACTATTTGTTTAAAATTTACTTTTTGTTTTAAAATTAATCTTATTGGATGATAATCAAACTATTATGTTGAAAACTGATTTTTTCGTTTGTTCAAAAATAATATTTTTAGTCGAAAATTCATGTTTATGTATTTTGATGAAAATCCGTCGTTTTGGTTATAAATTCAACTATTTTGTCAAAAATTGATCTACTTCATTAAAAATTGAACTAATTTCTCAAAAATTAATTTTTCTCGTTCAACATTCATCTTTTTAGTGAAAAACTAAACTATTTTGTTGAAAGTTATATTTTTTGTTGTTGAAAATTGACAATTTTTAGTTGAAAATTCATGTTCATGTATTTTGATGGAAAATAGTTTTTTTATAGAAAATTAATTTTTTTGCTAAAAATTCATCTCTTTGATTTAAAATTTAAGTATTTAATTAAAAGTTCAACTATTTGGTGCAAATTATTTTTTTTTTTTGTTATGAAAATTCAACTACTAGCTCGAAGATTAAATTATTTCATTCAAAATTGATTTTTTGGTTAAAGATTCTTTTTTTTTTAATTGAACTAATTTGCTGAAAATTAATTTTTTAACGAAAAATTTAGCTAATCCATTTTTCGTGAAAAGCTGATCTTTTTAGTTAAAAATAAATGTTGGCCAATTTTTTTTGAAATTTGATGTTTTTTGTAGAAAATTATTTTGCCAAAAATGAATCTATTTGATTGACAATTCGTTTTTTGGTCGAATGCATCTATTCATTTTTTAAATTAACATATATTTTGTGTGAGAATTCTATAAGTCGAAAATTTAACTATTTTATTACAAACTTGTGTTTATTTGGTAAGATTCTAACTTTTTCAACTAAAAATTCATCTATTTCGTTAAAAAATCTTTTTTTGGTGTTAAATTTAGCTGGTATGAATTTAAAATCAACTTTTTTCTTTTTTGTAAGTTAAACTACAACTAAATAATTTACAGCTTTTTTAGTTAGAGTCTTCGTAACATTTTTATCATGAACAAGCAAAACATGCATCACTGGCAATGTTTTTTTTTGGTTATTGGAAATTGGGTTTGCTAATATTTACACATTTTTGTACAACAAAATTATATGAACAATTTCGAATTATTTAAATAATAAAAATTTTTAAGAAACAAAGCGGATAATGATAAACATAAAGGTACATAAGAATATTCAAATTTGTTGAAAAATTGATACAAAAATACTTTTTTCTTAATGAGTATTGTTTAAATACTTTATTAAATATTTAAAAAAATAATACCATTGTTTAAAATAATTATTAGACTCATTGCATCTATAATAAATAAAGAATAAAATTTTTAAAAATAAGGGCCACCTTATTGGTAGACAATGGACAATGCTAATTTTATAATAACGAAAATGATGTTAATGCTATTCGAACAATTTTTCAAACATTTTTGAATTTAATGTTTTCTGATAAAAGATTTCCTTTTCTTCTCTGGAAATCGAACTATAGAACTTTCGATTTTTGGCCAGGTGCTTTTCCCTTAAGCTACTATACAGATCGAAAAAAGAATCTTTTTTCAGAAATAAAGTGAAATAAAGTGAAAAGCACCCGACCGGCAATTGGCAGTTCGGTGGTTCGGTTCCCATCGGACAGAAGAAAAAGATATTTTTTCAGAAAAAATTGATTTCAATCTATTTTAAAATCTAGCCTGAAAAGACGTTAAGAATTTCTGTGATTCTCTGATGATAAAACAGATTCTTTGAAAAATTGTCTATAAGAAGTTTAATTCAATCAATTCTTATGAAAAATAATTAAAGTTTATCAATCTCATTCTCATGAAAAAATATAAATTATCTAGTATGTACCAATATCTAATGTATACCAACCGCCCGTCTTTTCAGACTAGATAGAGCTATGAATTACGTTTTTTTAAATTAAATTTTTGCCGAAAAAGATCTCAGTCGCTCCGCTGGGAATCGAACAACAGAACTTCTGATTTCCGTCCGGGTTCTTTTACCTTAAGCTGCTAGAGAGATCGAAGGAAGAATATTTTTTCATAAATACACGCAATTGTTTTGTCAGGTGTTACATGTCAAATTTTTCAAGCAATCTGTGTTATCATCAGAGAATAACAGAAATTCTTAACATCTTTTCAGACTAAGTAGCTTAAGGGAAAACATCCGTTCGGCAAGTGGAAGTTCGGTGGTTCGATTCCCAGCAGAGCGTTGAAGAATATTTATTTTAGGAAAAATTTATTAAAAATGTTTTTTAATTCATATCTCGATCTAGTCTCAAAATACGTTTTGAATTTCTGTTATTCTCTGATGGTAACACAGATTCCTTAAAAAATTATTTATAAGAAGTATAATTCCATCACTTCTCATGAAAAATAAAAAAATTTTATTAATCTCATTCCTATGATAAAATACGAATTATCCATCATGTACCATTTTCCAATGTATACCACCTGCCAGTCTTTTCACGCTAGATAGAGCTATGAATTTAATTTTTTGTAAATATAACTTTTTCTGATAAAAAATTTTCTTTGCTCCGCTGGGAATCGAATCACAGAACTTCTGATTTCTGGCCGGGTGCTTTCCCCTTAAGCTGCTAGAGAGATCGAGAGAAGAAATTTTATTAGAAATACACGCATGATTTTGCTATGCGCTAAAGTCAAATTTTTCAAGCAATCTGTGTTATCATCAGAGAATAAAAGAAATTCTTAACATCTTTTCAGACAAAGTAGCTTAAAGGAAAAGCACACGACCGGCAAGCGGGAGTTCGATGGTTCGATTCCTAGTACCACCCGCTTCTAAAATTTTTATTAAATTAAAATCTAATTTTTAAACTCACTTCGTAGCTTCAGCAATTTTATTTTTCCTGATTAAGTACACGGGTGTCTCTGGCATTAATACAAAAAATCCCAAAAAGATAAGAGGCAGGATAAGACAAACGATGGCGAATAAATTGAAAGATATGAGTGGTCCGATGATGAAGGAGAAAAGGAAGCCAATATTGAGAAAAAGGACCAAAAAACTGCCTGCAGTTCCACGGATGGCATCGCTCGTAGTTTCGGAAATGTAAAGTGGAATGAAAAAAAGACAGCCTGCTCCATTCACTCCAGCAAGAAATCTTGCAGCGATGAGATAATCTTGATCTCGAGCGAAAATTTTCAGAAGCCAGCTCATTATTGATGGCAGGGTAATTAAACATCCGACTGATTTTCGACCAAATTTGTCTGAGAGAGGTCCGAGTATTGGCGTGGTTACTAAACCACCTAGGCAGAGAATTGCTACCAACCAGGATGCGGATTCATCCGTCATGGGTTCGGTTCCCACTGGAGTTTCTTTACTAAGCAGATTAGGTAGAACTGGAGAAATCCATCCTAAGGAGCTCCCATAGGCCAAGGCTGCCAAATTCACTGAGAAAAGAACAACAGTTTTCAATAAATAATTTCTAGGTTTAAACAAAAATAATCTGAAACTCTTATAATTTTGAAAATGAAATACAGAAATTGTGCAACAAGAAGCCAAAAGAAAATTTTATTTTTTTATTTTTATGAACAATAGGCTTCAAATGCAAAAATGTTCTAAAAACAGCGGAAACAAGGAGATTTTTTGCAAATGAGAATTATAAATGATTATTATATATAATATATAAAAGTTTAATTTTCTACATTAAAATACGAATTTGGAACCGATTATCAAAATTCTCGACCACAAACATGATTTTTTTACAAAGTAGTTATATTTTTAACCAAGTAATTGAATGTTAAAATAAAAATTTATTTTATCTAAAGAATTGTCGCATTCGACCGAAAAATTTTTTTACCCGGGAAAGATTTTTCGGTTTGAAAATTTAGGAAAGAAATGTCAACCTAATTGTTGAATTTTACCAGAGAAGATGAGTTGCTTACAAATTAGTTGAATACTCAACTCGAAAATATGACTGTTGACCGAAAAATTTTATTTTTAAATCAAGTGTAAAATTTTTAACCCAAAAAATACGAAGTTTTAACAAAAAAAAGTTGATTTTTTAGCAGAAAAATATAAATTTAAAAAATTAAATTTTAAACAAACATTTGATTTTTCAACCAAATAGATGAATTTTGTAACAAAGTGTTAACTTTTTAACAAGATTTTTGAATTGTCAAAAAAAATGTAATTTAATTTTTTAACCTAATTATAAATATTGTGATCAAAAAGGATAAAATGTGATGTAATTGTAATTTTAATTGTAATTCTAATCAAAAAGGATGAGATTCCTGAATTATGAAGCAAAAATACTGAATTTTTTAAAAGATTTAAATTTTCAACCAAACAAGATTATTGAGTAAGAAAGTAAAAAAAGTAAAAATCCAAAAAATACCAAAAACCAAAAAGAATGCCTTTTGAAAATCTTTCTTAAGGAACTTTAAATAGTAAAAAGATGTTTTTTTACATAAACATATTTGATTTATTTACTTTTGATAAATACATTGTATTTATCAAAAAACAAACATTTTTATTATTTCAATTCGGGAATTTTTCAACGCGGGATTTTTATACTTGCGCAATTTTATAATTTCAGGAATTTTTTTGTTCGGGAATTTTATTTTTGGAAATATAACAGTCATCCAGAAAAAAAACACGTTGATAACATTTTATCAGATTCGCCATTTAAAAACAAAAATTCAAAAAAAAAAAAAAACAAGACTTAAAAATCCCTCAAATCGTAAGTTTTAAAAATTAAAAATAGAAGACTCCTGGTAGATCGTTATTATTCCAAGAAATAGAATGACCGTATTTTTTTAAATAACACAATCCGATTTTTAATAATACTTCAACTTTATCTTGAATTTTTAATATTAATCACAGTTTAAAAAAATTCAATTGCATAAATAATTAAACAGCTGATCATGAATAGCGGTAAATATTGTAGATATTACAAATTTCTTCCATCAAAATTTCATTTTTTATTTGAGATACTTAAAAAATAAAATTTTCCGTTGAAACTTGAAGGGAATAGAAGGAGGGTATTAAATAATAAAGAAGACATGTGAGATTCGTGTCAACGAAATAATTATGACTTGATAGCAGGAAGATTTCCTGAAACCGGCTATCATCAAATTATCCAAATTATAGAGTATATTTTTTTAGCCTTTGCAAGTTCAAGTCCAATATTGTGTAAGGCTTGTATTAAACTATAATGCGTTTTTAGAATTTTTTAATTTTTTGCACATTCCAAATTTGAATTTGAATTCGAGATTTTACCAGCTACAAAATTTAAATTTCCCGCTATCCCGTTTTCTCAATCTTCCCGCCAAAAGTAAGGTTAAAAAAGGTTAAAAATTTAAATTTTGAATTTATACAATTTTAATCAAAATGAGATTCTCAAATAACTTTTTAATAAATATTCAATTGTTTTGAAATGCATTTATAATTTTTGTTTATGAAAAGTTATTTGAAATTTTGCATTCATATTATTAAAAACGTTTATCATTTTCAGGGACTACTAAAAAGTCCTTAAAAAGGAAATTCCTGAAATTATAAAATTGTCTAAACATAAAAATTCTACTTTATAAAATTTCCGAATAATTAAATTAATGAGTAGTTTATATTTTAACTGAAATTAAACAATTAAATTTTTAAATATTTCTTTATTGCAAACACAATAATGGAATATTTCTATCTGACATCATTACTTTTTAAATTTTAAATATATTCAAAATATTTTATTATTGTATTTTTAACTAATAAATATTATTAATTAAAAACCAACATCTCTAATAATTTAATATTTTGGGAATTTTATAATTCAGTAATACTATAAAATGTTTGGGATTTTTAATTTTCGCGATTTTTCAGTTATCCCAAAGGGATGACTGAAAAGTCCGGTAAAATAAACCATTAGGAACGGGAAAATTCACAAATAAATATTAAAAGTTTTTAAATAATGAGAAAATAAATAGAAAAAATTATAAATAAAATATTTTACTTTTATGAAAACATTTATTATTTTATAGTTTATCATTTATTTATTATCAGAACAATTTTTCAATCGTGTAAATTTTGGTATTCAAAATTTTATTTTTTGGGATTTTCAATCGTCACAGTTAAAAAATTGACAAATAGAAAAACAAAAAATTATAAATGAAATACTTGTATTTAATGAATATATTTTTATTTGATTTATTACTATATTATTATTTACTATTATTTATTTTTTATTATTTTTTATTTATGTTAATTATTATTATTATTATTATTGAAAATTCCCTAATAAAAAAACAAAAGTCCATAATAAAAGTCCAGACTGACATTTCCCATATGATAATATTTCAGACAGAAAATTTCAAAACTATAAAATATCCAAACCTAAAATTTTCAAATTATTCTCAGATACAAAAAAATTTAAATCGTGTTCAAATGAATATTTATATATTGAAAATACAATAATGAAATATTTTGATCACAGAAACATTTTTTAAATTAATATTTTGGTACTTTATTATTGTATTTGCAATGAATAAATTTTATTTATTAAAAAGCGGGACGACTGAAAAATTCCAAAAAATAAAATTCGTGATACTGTGGAATTTTCGAAAAATATAATATTCGAAATAAAACATTCCCGAGCCTAAACAATTAAAAAATTTATTTTGTAATCTATTCTTTTAAAAATTATATTAGTATATTTATTTTCTCATTACATATTAATATAATGGAATATTTTAATCAATGCATTTTTTGAAATTATTGTTTAACATAAAAATGTCAAAAATTGAAAACAAATTCTAAATGAAAGTTCTTTTTTGGAAAACGTGCATATTAGTCTTTTAAAATATTTTATTTTGTGATGAAAATTTTGTTCTTGTATTATTATTTTGAAATAAAAAAATATTTCGAGAATTTTTAAATTTGATATTAGTATGAATTGTAGACAATATTTTCATTATAGAATATTAAAAATTTGTTATTCAAATAAATATTATTTCGGAAATTTCAAATTTCAAATTTTTTTTCAGGATTTCTTAGTCGTCTCAGTATTATGAACTGTCGTTAATTTTATTATCCGATAATTTTCCAATTCGAGAATTTCTAATTGTCGACATTATTCCAATTATTGGAATTGACTATTCCGAGTATTTTATTATTCCGGATTTGTGAGTCTCCATTTTCAAACAAAATTAAGTAATATACCTATTGGCATTTTATTTCAAATTTTAAATATTTACAATAGTTTTTATTCTGATTATTATTTTGATAAACAAAATATTGTTTTAATTAAAACAATATTAATAGATATTATGTAAATCTTTTAAAAACAATTAATTCATCAACTTTCAATTTAATATAAACTGTCATAGTCAGGCAAAAGATATGATTGAAAATTTACGAATAATAAAATTCCAGATTTGAAAAGCTCCCGAGTTAAAATAATAATTTTTTACAAATATTATTTATTTACTAAAAATACCGTAATAAAATATTTTATCGGAAAAAAATTATTTTAAATATTTTATGTTTCTCAAATTATTGCTTGAAATTTAAGACAATAATAATTGAAAACAAGTTTCATTCAAAAAATATATTTTTTAATATTTTAATTAAAAATTAAGACAATAATTTTAGAAACTTTGACGAATCGAAAAATATTTTTTAAACAAATATTTGATTATAGTATTTTTATTAAATTAATAATATTTAGAAAAAAATTGTAAATGCTTAAATTCGGAAATTTTCTCGAAAATTATATAATTCGAAAATTTTGTTTCAGCAATTTTCCAATTTTGTAATATTAAAAACTGTCGGAAATTTTACTATTCAGGAATTTTCCAATTTGGGAATTTTCTTATTAAGGAAGTTTTCAATTTTGAAAATTTTACAGTCTCGGCAATTTTATGATAATTAAATATAATATAATTATTAGATAATTAAAATTACAGACCTATAACAGCAGTCATATACTGCCGACTTTTTCCTGGTTCTCGAGAAAATTCCTTGTTTTTTTCCATTTTGCTTGAAAATTCAACCGCAGTAAAAAAATCCTTAATCCAAGCGATCAAAAATCCTGGTTCGAACACATTTATAGAATTTAAATAAAATTTTAAATTCGCCAAAAAATCACATATATATCCTATAAATTTTGAGTAGACTTCAACGAACTTAAAATCTGAATAGCTTCTTAATTATCGTTTCTAATTCAATTTATAGTCATTGTTATCACAAGGATTATCATTCTTATCTCTTATCACCAAATGAGTCTCAAAAGTTCGAAATCATAAACAAAATGTTCTCCTTTATCTCACTAACATTTTCCTATATTTTATTTGATCCTCTGAAGTTTTTGCCTCCTCCACTGATCACACTTGATTATACAATAAGCTACCTCCCGTCATTTTCATTGTCTGAACGCGATTCAGCCGCGAAACCAAGTGAGATGAATTCCACTCGTGACAGATTTTATTACACGAAAATGGAAAATGATTGGAGATTAAATAATTTTGAACTAACTGGACGCACTTAGATGGCAAATTAAGAAAACGGAAGCTGGGCATTGTGTTATTTACGATAGAAGGCCTTAGAGACGTTTTATTTTTCGAAAAAGGCTTCTTTGATTTAAAAAAAAAGAAATTTCTTTTACTTCTTGCATTTCTTGAACTTTTTCTCAGACTCAGCTGCCTCTCCAAATTTTAAAAATCTTTAATTTAAAAAAATTGTAAATTAGAGACGTTTTATTTTTCGAAAAAGTTTTCTCCAATTTTTTTGAAAGTAATTTGTCTTATTTTTCTTTAACTTTTCGTTGTTGTGAAGTCTATGAAACGTGATTAGTCAGACTTGCTCTTAAAAAAAATTAAACTTGCCCTTTTTCCTCAGTTTGTGTTAAATAAATAAATATAAACAATATTCAAAAATCAGGCTCGGCCGTCTCTTCAAAAGTTAATAATCTTTATTTAATTTTTTTAAAATTATTTAAAAAAGAAAGGTTGTAGACTTTTTTTAAGCATTCCAGATTCATTAAAAAACGGAAGCCAGGTATTGTGTTCTGTTTTACGATCGAACGGTTTAAAAACATTTTATTTTTGAAAAAAAGATTTCTTGGATTTTTTTTCGATTTTTTTTCATTCTGTTTTAACAAATCAAAAACGTGACGAATCGGAGATTCTTTATTTATGCAATAAAGGTGCCTGAACGTGATGTAATCGACTTTGATTGACGATAGTACGTACGTGATCATCACAATACTATTATTTGAGCAATTTTTTGGATTTAAAGATTTTTAAAAATATTTTACAAAATTTGATTATAATTGTTATCTTTAGAATTTACTTTTGTAGGTACTCAAGTTTTATTTTTCTGAATCCTAAATAAAAAATTTTTAAATAATTATTTATATTCAGTGTCTAATTAAACACTTTTTACAGTTTCTCAAATGTTTATGTATTTAAAGTTTCCTGAAAAAAATTTTTAATCGTTTCCTACCTTTTAATCTAATATTATAATTTAACAAAATTGAATGATTTAATTTTTATTTTTAGTTCAAAGCTAGATTTTCGAACAGAATTCTGGTTTCGATCAAAAATATTTTTCGAAAACCTTGATAATTTGTTGTTGTTGAAATTTTAACATTTTCTGAAAATACAAAAAGAAAAATTGCAAAATTTATAATTTAAAACATTCAGAATTTAATTTAATTTTACAAGGTGAGTTTACATCAGAAATTTTGAACACTTGAAATTTAAAGATAAATGAATTTTCAATAGTAAAATTTTCCTGTAATTTTCAGAAGTAAAAAATTGAAGATTAAATCTTCCTCGTTTTCAACAGTTGAATTTTTTTGAATTTTCGAGGGGAGAATTTTCAGGAGTTTAATTTTCAACAATTGCAAATTCTATTTTTTTAATTTTTCAAAAGATCAATTTTCAGTAGTAGAAAATTAAAGACAATTTAAAATTGAATTTTCAATTTTCTAAAATTATCGACATTACCATTTTCTTCAATTTCTAAATATTAAAAATTAAACTGACGAAAATAAAGTTTTCAATTTTATCAAATTCGCACCCTTAAAAATTGAAGTTTAAAAAATTAAATATACTTTATTTTAAGCACTTGTATATTCTGGAGTTTTAAACATTTGAATTTTCAATAGTTGAATTTTCAACAGTGGAAAATTAAACTTTCTTTCTTTTCTAATAGTTGAAAATATAATTCTCCTTTATTTCTAACAGTTAAAAATAAAACAGCTCAACATTCAAATTACAATTTTCTTGAATTTTCAACAGTTGACCCTTGAACTTTTTAAAATTGAATTTCCTACATTTCTAGCAATTGTATATTCTGGAATTTTCAATAGTTGAATTTCCAACATTTGAAAATATTGAAGAAAATTCAAAACTGAATATTCAATTTCCTAAAATTTTGAGCAGTTAAATTTTCAACACTTGAAAATTAAATTTTCTTTATCTTCTGGCAGTTAAAAATAAAACCGCTAAAAATTAAATTTTCCTGAAGTTTCAACAGCTGACCATTGAACTTTGGAAGATTCAATTTTCTTCATTTTTAGCAGTTGTATTTTCTTGAATTTTCAACAGTTGACAATAAGACTTAAAAAATTTAATATCCATTAATTTTCTTAAATTTTCAACAGTTGAAAATTAAGCAAAACTGAAGATTGAAGATAATTAAAAATTTAACTTTTATTTTCCTACAATTAACAGGAGTCGAATTTCCAAAAGTTGGAAGTTCAATTTTGTTCATTTTCTAACAGTTAAAAATTTCACTGGTGAAAAGTATATTTTCAGATAATTTTGTTGAATTTTCATTTTTTATCATTTTTAGGAGTTGAAAATTCAATTGTCAATTTAATTCATTTTCAATGGTTGAAATTGCTTGCATTTTTAATAGTTAAAAATTTAATCGTTGAAAATTTTTTTTTTCAATTTTACAGTTGAAAATTGTAGAAAGTTGAAAATAAAATTTTCAACATTTGAATTTTTTAACAATTAATTTTTCAGCAGTTTAATTTTCAACAGTTGAATTTGATTTTGCTACAATTTTCATCAGTTGGAAATTTAAATGCCGAAAATTAAATGTTCAATTTCCTTTCTTTTTATCAGTTAAAAATTAAATTTTCTTAAATGTTTTGAACAATTCTTAACTAAATATTAAATTTCTATATTATGCTGTCGTTAAATAAATAAATAAAAATAATATAACAAGAGATTATACATTTTTGTTTAACCGTCAAAAGTTGAACTGTATAAAATAAAAAAAAATAAATAAATAGAATTTTTTAGCAGTTGGAATCAACAGTTGACAATTTAATCATAAATAAACATAAAAAATTTTGTAAATAGGATACATAAATTATTTTATTTAAAACAGTTGAAATGTTGATTTAAATCAACTATGATAAATATTTTGATGGAATTTTTTAGTCATTAGAATTTGTTGCATAATTTTGATTTTATGAAAAAAATTTCCAAGATGTAACGAGTAGATTAAACCGTTCCAGGTGAAGTAATTACAATAAAGGCAATGTAGTTTAAGACAAACACAATTTTTTAATTCTTTAATTTTGAGACAGAATATAATTAAAACTGACTTGAAATATTCTGATGAGTTTTTTGTTTTTGATTATGAAACTGATGAACAATATTTTCCGTGACCGACAGTAAAAACAAAGATATTGTTAATCAAAAAACTTTTATTCACTTTTTTAAAATGTTAAAATTATTCAAAACTTAAAATACAATCAGTTAATAATTACTTAAATTAATTAATGTAGGCAAACAAGTAATTTTACTTGTTTCTTATCTTTCATCTTTGATGAAAACACTTCGAAACACACAAGCGTCAATTTATTCTAATTTTTTTAAATTTTCTGGTTATCAATCTTTTAATAAAATCTTATTGTTTGCAAATGATGCACCGTTTTAAAAAAATCTACTTAACATTTTTTTATGATTTAATATTTTTATTGAGTAAAGTTTCATGTGAAAAAATGTAAATTCTATATTTTTCTAACTTGGTTTCGATTAAAAATTCGCTCTTTTCTTGAATCTTCATCAGTATTTAACTAAGAATGAGAAAAATTTTGCTGTCGGAAATTAAACTGTTTAAACTTGCACTTTTGGAAATCCCACTTTTGAAAATTTAATTTTTTTCGTTTTCCACTGTTTAATTTTCAACAGTTGAAAATTTAAAAAATCAAAGAAAATTCAATTTTCAACTTTTGAAAATTCAAAAAGATTAAAAAATGATGAAAATGGTTAGAAATTAGAATTTCGACCATAGGAAATTGAAGAAAGGTGAGATTTTAATTGTTGAAAATTCACACAAATTTAAGAAAATTTAATCTCAAACTGTTAAAAATTCAAGAATATTATGAAAAAAATTATAATCGTTGGAAACTAAAAATTCATCCGTTGAAAATTCAATTAAAGATTGTTTTTCTGCAATTTTCAACACTTGAAAACTAAACTGTCAAAAAGTCAATTTTTGGAAATTTAAAGTTTGAAAATAGTATAGACCCCGATTAAATTTTTGTCTCCAGAAAATTACATAAGATTGAAAATTTAATTGTCAATAGTTGAATTCTCAATTTGTTACAGTTTTCATGATTTTGCAATTTACTATAATTTTTATTTCTTAAGGTTTTATCTAAAATAATGAAAATTTAACATTTTTCTCACTTGCTTTTAAATTAAAATTTTCCTTTTTTTCTTGAATTTTCATCAGTTTTCAACTGACAATGAGAGAAATTCAACTGTGAAAAATTCGACTTACGGAAATCCAACTGTTGAAAAATCAATTTTTCCGCTTTCAACAGTTGGAAATTTGAGAAAATGGAAGAAAATTAAATTTTTGATTTTTTTTTTAATTCAAAAAGATACATAAATCAATAAGATTATTGGAAATTAAAAATTCAATTGTTATAAATTTAAGTAAACATTGTCTTTAATTTTTTAATAGTTTGATATTGAACTGTTGGAAATTCAACGGTTGAAAATTTAAAAAAAATTAATATAGAATTTTCAATGCTTTATCATTCAATTTTTAATTTTTATAATTTTCAAAAGTTTAAAATTTAACTGTTAAAAACTTAACTTTCAGAAATCAAACTGTTGATAATTGAATTTTCAGCAGTTAAAAATTCCAGGAAGTTGGATATTAAATATGAAAAGTTCTACAATTTTTAACAGTTGAAAATTCAATTGTTAAAAAGTCTATTTTCGGGAATTTAAAGTTTGAAAATTGTACTTTCCCCAATTACATTTTTAACTGCAGAAAATTACAGAAGATTGAAAATTAAATTTTCAATAGTTTAATGTTCAAATTCTTACAATTCAAACAGTTCAAAATTCAACTTGTAGAAATTCAACGATTTAAAAATTCAAGATGTTTGAATATTGAATTATCAACACTTATCACTGAATTTTTAATTTTTTCCATTTTTTAACAGTTGAAAATTTAACTGTTAAAAATTCAATTTTCGGAAATACAACTTTTAAGCATTTAATTTTCCGAAATTAACATTTAAGTGTTGAAAATTGAAGAAATCTGAAAATTACATTTTTAACAGTTAAATTTTAAGTTTCCTACATTTTGAGTTTTCTTTTTTTTTAATTCAAAAAATTTTTAACTATTGAATATTGAAGGAAATTAATTTTCAACTCTAGGAAATTAAAGAAAATTAAAGTTTCCATTTAAGCCTTGATGATTCAACTTTTAGTAATGTGCAATTTTCAACAGTTGAGAATTTGATTCTGAAAAACTCGATTTTCGGAAATCAAAACTTTGAAAATTGCATTTGCCACAGTTAAATTTTTAACTATTGAAACTTAAACAAGCTTAAAAATTAAATTTCCAATATTTGAATACTCAATTTCTTATCATTTTCAATTTACTAAAACTTTCCTTGTTTTTCAATTTTCTTGCATTTTCAACTGTAGAAAAACGAATTTTCTTAGATTTGAAGCAGTCGAAAATGGTAGGAAATTGAAAATTAAACTATAAAAAATGGAAGGAAATTGAAAATGCCGCTATTGATTATTGTAAAACATTGAATTTTCAACTAGAAAATTAATTTTTTTTTACATTTTCAACAGTTGAAAATTCAAGAAAAAATCGAATTTTGTATTGAAAATGAGTTTTAAATTTTATCAGACATATCAGACTCCAGACATATATGACGTAGTGAAACATCATAAGAATCATTTTTATCAGTCCTCGTTCTCTCTAAGCTTCTATCTGTCAGAAATCTTACCAAGCGAAGAATGAATAAATATTGTATTTATAGGTAATTTATATACCGCCGGAAAAAATTAAATGTCTCATTTTACGAAAGATGACACACATGCTTGATATCAGAATACGGAATTAAGTCAGCTGTGCCAAGTGGTTTAAGAAATGATTTATAATGATAAAGTAATAAAGTTAGTAGCTGAAGAAGACTTAAAATTATTACATTTCAAAGATTAACAAACTATTAATAGGTCGAAAGAGATTTCCAATTTTTAAATAATTCCAGCTTATATGAGCCATTATCATAGGAATTTGTTTATATTTTTAAAAAATCATTGAAGTTTAAGAACTTGAACTGCAAATAAATTGAAACTTTAATTCTCATTCAACTTTTGAAATTTAAATTTGACTGCGAAAATCTTAGAAGTTAACACGTAGCACGTAAAATAGATTTTCGATGTAAACTAAAAGAATTAATCATCAGACCACATAATTTAATTACAGTGAAACCCTTTAATAGCCCTCCCTTCTATAGCCCTTCCGAGAATTGACGCTGCGCCGCAGGGTGCACTCAGGCGTGAACAAAAAAAAAAGCGGAGCGGGCTATAATGAGTTAGTTCGCACGCACCGCACCGTCAGCCCCAAAATCGGCGCTATAGAAAAGTTTCACTGTAAAAAAACTGAAAAAAAACAATCTATGAGCAGAGAAAAATTTTCATCACCATTTCAAAAGCTCATTTTTTCGTTTCCTAATTAAAAAGAGCAAGATATCGCCGATTAAATTTTCCGTAAAAATGATACTATCCATTGCTATTTGTTTATTTGATAAGACAAATTATATAAACAAATGCACATTTTGTACTTTTTCAAGCAAAAATATATCGTTTTTTTCGGACCTTGCTGAAATAATATTTCGAATGACATTCAATAGAAAAATTTTGCTATGAATACATATTTTTTATTTTAATAACAAATTATACATAAAGAAATGAACATTTTCGGCATATTCAAGCAAAAATCAATCGTTTTTTTCAACCGACCCTGCTCAAATTATATTCTCAAATTTAGTTATGAATTAACATTTGTTAATTTTAAGAACAAATTATATAAACAAATGCATATTTTCGGCGTTTTCACGTAAAAACAAATGTTTTTTTAATCCGACCTTGCTCAAATCACATCCAACAAATGTAATTATGCATTAACATTTGTTAATTTTACGAAAAAATTAAATAAACAAATGCATATTCTCGGCGTTTTCAAATAAAAAAAAATCGTGTATTCATCTGATCCTGCTCAAATTATATTCAACAAATGTAGTTATGTATTAACATTTGTTAATTTTAAGAACAAATTATACAAACAAATGCACATTTTCGGCGCTTTCAAGCAAAAATCAATCTTTTTTTTAACCGACCCTGCTCAAATCATATACTCAAATTTAGTTATGAATTAACATTTGTTAATTTTGAGGACAAATTATACAAACAAATGCATATTTTCGGGGTTCTCAAGCAAAAATAAATCGTGTTTTCATCTGATCTTACTCAAATTATATTCAATAAATGTAGTTTTGCATTAACATTTGTTAATTTCAAGAACAAATTATACAAACAAATGCACATTTTCGGCATTTTTAAGCAAAGTAAAATCGTTTTTTCATATAATCTTGCTTAAAATATATTCAAAAAATTTAGTTTTGCATTCAAATTTGTTAATTTTACGAACAAATTATATAAAAAAATGTACATTTTCGGCGTTTTTAAGCAAAATTAAATCCTATTTTCATATAATTTTCATTACTTTTTGAAACTAAAATTTAAACTATTTCGTTTTGAATTGAAAATTTAGCCTTTTCAGTCAAATTAAAAATACAAATACTAGACTGGAAATTCATGTTTCTGATCGAAAATTCTAGAGTTTAGTTGACAGAAGTTGGATTGGAAGTTGAACTATTTTGCTGAAAACTCGGGTTTTTAGTTTTTTCCAATGAGAAATCATTTTTTTCCTGGGAATTAAAGTATCATTTGTTGATAAAAATTTAATTTTTTCTAAAAACAAAGGCAAGAGAACAATAATCAATGAAGTATTCTCTAAAAAATAATTCTTATATATAATAATAATATTGATAAAACATGGAAATATTTTGTTGAAAACCCGTTTATTTGAGGTAGAAATGTGTTTCATAACTGAACATTCAAGTATTCACGTTAAAGAGTCATCATTGAATGCAGAAGTTAGTTTCATCATTGGTAATTTCTATTAGAGCTTAAAATTTAACTATATAATTAAATGGAAATTAATTTTTCTGTTTGAAAATTGAAACTATTCTCTTCATGATTTGTGTTTTTGGTTAAATAATATCGTTTCTAACATATTGAATCTTTTCATTTTCGAACATTCATTACGAATTTAACTTAATTTTTGATAATTCATATCGTTTCTGAAAATTTTTTCTTTTTGGTGTAAAATGAAGTGTATTGGTTGAAAATTCAACTCCTTGTTTTAAAGTTAAGGCAAATTGTTATAAGTTCATTTTATTTTTGACAAATTCAACTATTAATTAAAAAAAAATGTTCTTCTTGGTTGAAAATTTATTTTATATTAAAAAATGTAATTATTGCAGTTCAAGGTTCATCATTTTATTTGAAAAGTAATTTCTCGAATTATAAATGCAACATTTTTTTTGCAATTCGTTCTTTTTGAAATGGAAAATTAATTTTTTAATTGAAAATGTAACTGTTTTATTTTGTTAAGTTTTCTTAAGTTCTTATGTATAAAATTAATGTATTTAATTGAATGTTGTACTACATGATTAAAATTTCAATTGATTCGTTGAGGGGCTTAAATATTTTGTTGAAAACTCTTTTTCAGGTTAAATATTACTTTTTTAACTAACCATTTAACCTTTCCATTTTCTATTAAAAATTCAACTATCGAGGTTTTTATTTAGAATTTATCGTAGATATTTGATTTGTAAATGCAACTGTAGAAAGTAAAGTATCACTAAATTCTTAAAAATTCATATAATTAATAGAAAATTTCACTATTTTGTTAAACTATTTTTCCAAAAATTTGCAGTCTGAAATTTTGAAGAATCAGTAGAATGCAATCTATTTACGACAATTCAACTGTAAGTTTTTATTTTTCAATATCTGATTAATATTTGCTCCTTTTAAATAAACAGTGCAATATCAAAGTTTATTAAAAAGCAGGTAAGAACTTATTATTAACGAAATAAAATTTATGAATTCGAAACAAAAAAATAAATTTTTCAACCAAATAGTTCAATTTTAAACAAAATTAGCTAAATTTACAATAAAGTTGCAATAGTTACAATTTCAGACAAAATAATGAATATTCAATTATTCATTTTGTAATTACTATCAAAATTCTTTTTAATAGCCAGTTTGAAATTAGCGCCAACCACGGGCAAGGTACGTGCGACCCTGACACATGCGTAGTAGCTCATGTCAGGCTGGGTGACTCCCATGGGCGCGTGCGATCACATATACTTTTGTAGTTATCCACCTCTTGTACATGGCTCTACTGTAGGGGCATAAGTGGGGGTAATATTTTCTTAAAATATCTTGGCGCCGCCATTCTAGTATTCGTTGAGGTTATAGTTTTGTCAACTAACTTCAAATTTTTCTAAGTTCAAAAAAGTTGTGTCTCGCCGTATGAAGTGACATCATTGTACAAATTTATACCGAAAAATGGTACAGGAAACAGTATTTACACATTTTTCGTCTTAAATTTGTGTAATTTTGAATTAATTCGTTTATTTTCTCCAGTTTTAATTCATGCAACACATTTAAATAATATACACATTTACGTGCACGAACACATGGATACGCTTTACTTTGCCACCTCCCTGTAGAATGCGCAAGTGTCGTTATAAGTGGTCAAACGCGCCCATGGAAGTCGACCCAGTCTGGCTCATGGCGGCGCAATTACGAGCCGATCACGACAGCCGAAAATACGGGTGTGCTTCTCAGCCCCCCACCCAAACCCCCACTCTACTAGAGTTCTAAGCCGGTTATATTACTTTGAGAACGGTAACGAGAATGAGAATATTACCGAGAATATAACCGAGAAAATTTCGTAGAAAATTTACTTTTTGTTTAAAATTAAAATGTTCGCATTAAAAAATGTACTAAAATACTTTTTAAAAAATAAACGTTTTTCATTAAAAATTTCTCTTTTTAGTACAAATTTCATCTTTCTTGGATAAAAATGCAACTTTTTGGGATAAAAATTCAATTTTTCTCGTAGAAACTTATTTTTGGTTAGAAAATTCATATTTTTATCTTGAAAAGTCAACTAAAATCTTCTTTTAATGAAAATTCAACATTCAAAAAAAAATCTGTTTAAGAAAATAAAAGTCCATCTGTTTTAAGAAAAATTTCGTCTTTTTTTAAATAAAATTTCAACTATTTGGTTGAGAATTCAACAATTTTGTTAAAAATTCATGTTTTTTGGTGGACAAAAATTCGTCTTTTTTCAACGAAAATTTATTCTTTTTTGTAGAAACTTATTTTTTGTTACAAAATTCGTATTTTTATCTTGAAAAGTCAACTGGAATCTTTTGAAAGATTGAAAATACAATTTTTTTCGTAAAAATTATTTTTGTATAAAAATACATATTTTAATTATGAAAAGTCAATTGAAATATTTTTACAAAACTTCAACTATCTTTTTAAAAATTTAAAAAAAAAGAAAAAATTTAGCTTGTATACTTTTTTCTTGCAAACTTAACTATAAAAAATAGTTAATTGTTTTTTATTACAAATTCATCTGTTTTAGTACAAAATGCATATTTTGGGGATAAAAATGCAACTATTTGGTGGAGAAATTAACTATATTGTGGCAAATTCATCCTTTTTGGTTGAAAAATTCGTCTTTTTTCATCGAAAATTCAATTTTTTTCGTAGAAACTTAGTTTTTTGTTATAAAAATTCAATTTTTGATGTAACTGAGTTAACTGGAATCTTTTTTGGATGAAAACTCAACTTTTTTGTGAAAAAAATTCTTTTTCTTTACGATAAATATTCTATTTTTTGATAAAAATGCAACTATTTGCTAGAGATGAATTTGAAAAAATGAGATTAATTTTGAAACAAAGAGATTAATTTTCAACAAAATAGATGAATTTTGAACTAAAAAAGAAAAATTTCAACAAAAAAACGGAAATTACAATTTGAAATACAATTTTTTTTAACCAAAATAATGAATTTTCAACATAAATGAAGAATCTTCAACCGGAATAGTAGTTGAATTTTATGCAAAAAAGATGAGTTTTCAACTAAGACAATGAATCTTCAACTGTAATAGTTAAATTTTCAACAAAAATTAATTTTTACTAGAAAAAGATAAATTGTCAACCAAAACTGAAATAATTACGTCTTAATTCATAATATCAATTTTCAACAAAAAAAAAACGAATTTTGAACAAAAAAGGTCATCATTTTGTAATAAAAAATTGAATAAATAAATTTTGAGTTAAAAAATAATTATTTAACCAAACAGATGAATTTTTAACTGAAATTATGGAATAATCAACTGGAACAATATTGACATTTTTAGTTCAAAATAATAATTTTCAACTAAACAAAAAATATTCTACAAAATACTTAAATTGACGGCCAAAACTTTCTTTTTATAAAAAAAAAAACAAGTTTTCAATCAAACAGCTTATTTTGCAACAAAATAATTTGGAACAAAAGAGTTGAACTTTCAGCCAAGTAACTTTATTTCCAACCTAAGAGATGAATTTTGGACTAAAATTATTATTATTTAATTAGAATACTTACATTTTTAACTAAAAAGGAGAATGTTTAAGCAAGGAGAATAAATTTAAAAAAAAAATTTACTAAGTTAACTGGAATCTTTTTTGGATGAAAATTAAACTTTTTTGTGATAAAAAATTCTTCTGCTTTACGATATATTTCATATTTTTTGATAAAAATGCAACTATTTGCTAGAGAATTCAAAAATTTTGTTAAAAGTGTATTCTTTTTGGTTAAAAATATTCGTCTTTTTGGATTGAAAATCCAATTTCTTCTTTGATCGGCAATTCAACTAATTTGTTTAAAACATTTGGTTGAATCGCTTTGTTAAGAAATTACTTTTTTTGTTAAAGATTTATATTTTAATTTGAAAAGTTATCTCGTCGGTTAAAAGTTTAATTCTCTTGTTATACATTTAAAAAAATTAAAAATTCAACTACTTGGATAAAAAATAAGCGTTAAGCTACATTGTGAAATTTTTTTTATTGAAGGCTTATGTCTGGTTGAAAATTTGACTCTTAAGTGGAAAATATTCTTTTTTTTTTGGTTTAGAATCAATTTTTTAACATGAAATGTAACTTTTCCATTTTTTTGAGATTTATATTTTTTTTAGTTAAAAATTCGCGTTTTTTTGTTGTTCTAAAAAATAATTTTTTAGTTTCAAATTTCCTTTTTTTGCGTAAAAGTGCTGTATAAATTTCATTCTTTTTTTGATTAAACTCAAAACTATGAAACTTTTTTGTTGGGGGATAATGCATGAAAAACATCGCTTTTTTATGAATTTTTTAGAGATGTGGTTAAAGTAAATGTATTTCAATATTTTGCCGTTCCGGCGATATCTCAACGTAGATTTATCGGAAATGAAAAAAGTTGCAAAATTTAGTGAAAAATAAGTTTTTCTTCCCCCCAACGATTATTGTAAGGAATTAAAAAAAAACTTTTATGATTATTTGAAGTAAAATATGCGATTTTGTATGAAGAAATGCATCATTTTTTAAGTGAAAAACAACATTAATAAAAAAAAATTTAAATAAAAATATCGTTGGGGGGAGGATTTTTATATGTAGAAAAATTTTACTAAGTTTGAGACGAATCGATTGTAAAATCGCAGGAAGGGACTTTTAAAAAGTGGTTTCGAGAAAAAATCGTTTAAAGTTTTAAAAAATATTTTACAAAAAAGAATTTTCTTTGCAAGTGCTTACCCCTTATTCTCCCCTTAAATGTTTAAAAATTCTTTACATTTTCTTAAATTCCTTTAAATCTCTTGAACATCCTTAAAATCTTTGAATTTGGTCAAATCGCTTGAAATATTTTTACATGACTTTTCAAATACTCTCTTGACGTCCTTTAAAGTCACTGAAAATGTCTTATTATCTTATGAAATCTCATGTAACTCCTCCAAATTTTTGTGAACTCCCATTAACTTGTTTAAAATCATTTAAATTCTTTCAAAATTGATTGAATCATTTTAAAATCCTTTAAAAAGAAAATTTAAAGTCCGCCAAGTCACTAGTATTTCTTCAAATTTACGTGAATTCTTAGAAATTCTGCAATATTTTTTTTTATACTTAAAGTCCCCCGAATTTTTTTGAATTTCCTTCAACTTCTTAAAATCATAAAAAATATTTCAAAATTGATTAAATTAATGGAAATAAAGAAATTCAATAAAGAAAAAGTTGAATAAAGAAAATACTTAGTTCGAGGTGGTGGGGGGCTTTAGCCCGAAGCCCTTCTGGCTACGCCGCTAAAAGTGCGCATCGAATTTAAAAAAATGGTTGTTAAACATTTTATTGCAACTTGTGTCGTTTTTCCAAGAATTCGATTTTTTACTTGTATTATGATTTGTTACGATTGAAAGAAAACTTATTCGTCCTTTCTAAAAATTATAAATTAAGAATTTGTATATCCTTTTTTGTTGAACAACTTTTGTTAATTAATTTTTTTTCATGCCTTGCGTCGTTTTTCCAAAAATTAAATTTTTTTATTTTCAATGTTGTTATTTAAAAATAAAATAAAAATCATGCGTCCGATCAAAAAGTGACCAATAACAAATTTGTAAATCTTTTTTGATTGCATAATATTTGTCGAATTATCATTTGTCGTATTTTGCATATTTTGACCGCAAAGTTGAATATTGGAGTTTTCACTATTTTGTGTGCTGACAAAATTTAAAATTTCGATTTTTTAAGAAAATCGAAAATTTTTTATGATAACCTTGCAGGGCATTCAAAAATCAACATTTTTCTTCTCTTGACTTTTTTTCACCGCACAGAGAATATTTTAATCTTGAAAAAAGTGTTCTAAACATTTTTTTAAATGAGTTCACTGTTGGAATTTTTATCCAAAATGGCTGGCTAATGAATTTGACTTTTAGTTTAGGATACTAAAAGAGTACACCAAATGCCAATCCAATCTGTCAAGTCTTTCGAAAGTTATCGCGCTAAATTAAAATCTACAGCGACACAGACAAAAGAACAGACAGACAAACGAACACATTCGTAAAATTTTCAATGAACATAGATGAATTTTCAACTAAATAGCTATATTTTTAAATGAAAAAGATCAGTTTTCAACCAAAAAAGACATAAACTTTTAACCCGAAATTGAAACGTTAAATTTTCAATTTGAAAAGTTGATTTAAAAAACGATTATCAGAAAAATGGTTGAATTTTTAACCAAAAAGATTAATTTTCTATCAAAAAAGATAAATTTTCAACAAAAGAGTACAATTTTCTACTAAAAAGATAAATATATTTAGTATTTAAATAATTTCAAATTTCATAAAAGAATTTCAGAAGATTTCAAAATATTTCAAGATATTTTTAATGAATTTAAGTGAATTTAAGTAATTTTAAAGGAATTTCAGTAAAATTCAAATCAGTTCAAGGATTAAGAAGTAATTTAAAAATATAAATAAGGTTCTTGAATTCCTCAAAGTCTGTTAAATTTCTTCAAATCTTCGGAAATTTGCGAAAATCCTTCAAAACCTATTCAATTACTTAAAATAAATATTGATTTCTCTACAATCGTTTAAACTACTTAAAAATATATTTTAAAATTTAGTTTAAATCTTGTTTGATCCCTTGAATTATTCAATACTATTTTGAAATATTTTGGAATCACTTGAACGGATCAGAAAAATTTCTCACGCGGCCCTGAAGAGATATAACTCACATTTCATATTTTTTAAATACTTCTAGCTAGGTTAGCTACGAGGCTTTAGGTGTTAAGAATTAGGAATGCGAAACTTGTAGGGTTCGAACCCACGACAAATAAAAATTTTCATAGCGTGTGATAATAAATAGTGTAGTAATTGTATAATAGTAAATACCCAGATAATAATCGTGCCTAGCACATTAACGGAACGATGGGCGGCAGGCGGCGTTTCGGCGATGAAGCGTCTAAGGAAGCCTCTAGGGAAGGATGCGCCAATGCTCCCCCTCCACGGACCCGTGAAAAATGGACAGGAAGTGACGTCAGACTCTCTGAGCACGATTGTACGTAAACTCACCTTGACCAACCCGTATTAGGCACATGGTTTGTCGCATTCTTCCCTGGAGGATCCTTAGAAGCATCGTTTGGTTGGTGTGAATGAGCGGCAGACCAAAGTGAGGGCACAATGTGTCGCCCTCTGCAAGCACGCGTGTAAACTCTCTTGAAGACCGTTACGCGCACGACGGCCGAGGAACGATATGCATGCCCTAGACGGAATCAATGTCCTGGAAACTGAAAGCCCTCTAGTGACGGCAGATTCAACTATAATTTTCCACAATTCCCTGCGTGTCCTCCTAAATCCCAAAATAGCCGTCTCGACAAAATCAACACTATCAACAGCTGGTGGAAAATAGTTTTTGTTGCTAAAAAATCGGTCTGTTCCTATAAAAAACTATCGAAAAAGATGTGCGAAACACTCTTCCGGAAGATGTGATAAAAAATTCGACTCCTCTGCTCACCGGCAACGTCTGAAAGGCTAGAAAGCGTGTCTCCATTTTTTGGCTGAAGGATTTGCGTTTGCGAGTTTGGCAGATATTGTGTGGAATATCCCATGAATATTTTTCCAATGCCAATTTAGTTAAATTTGAATTTAAGCTAAATCAGTTTCAAAAGCTTTGTCGGGAATATAGGTAGAAATTTAGATCACCCTATTCTTGTACTGGGACAGGACCCTTTTTTATAAATCTGAAAGTCTTAAAAAATGGCACTTTTGTAATTAAAAAAATGAACTCTTTCATTGTAAATTGAAAATTAATGATACTATTCATTACTTTTTTATGAAACAAGGTTTTTTAAAGATGTTTTACATGTAACAAAAGTTCAGTTTGAACCAAAATATCTACACTATTATTTAATTATTATATTATTATTTAACAACAGCTTAAAATATACATGTATGATACTTAATATTAGCTGCGATATTTGTTTAGGTCAAAAGACCTGTTCAAGCGGGGTTGATTCAAAGGATAAGCTGTTCTATTATACTATTAACATAATATACACAATTATTTGGACCCAAAATAATTCTTTCTAACGTCTATATACATAGGACATTCTGCCAATAAATAAAGTAGATTCTCTCCCACTCCCAAATTGCAGATTGTATAGAGTTGTCTCTTATTGAACCCAACAGAAAGATCCCCTAATGAAAATCTACCTTTTATGTCTCCCATAGGATGCCCCTGAGCAAGAAGTATAATGTACCTAAATGGTAATCCACCATGAAGGTACTGCTGCGCCATGAGAACGATCCATAGGTGTGGCAGCACTTGAAGTGATGATGTCTGACTCAGCCAGCACAGGTCCTTATCTCTAAGATAGGCCTCGAAATTCGCGAGGATCAAATTAAACTTTGTAATTGTCCCACCCGAGTCTGAAAGGGCCGGTAGACGTCTTAGCCATACTTTAGAAAGCCTCCCTTCACCCGTACCTAAAACCTTCTATAGCCAATTTAAGGCTATCTTTAATATGTTGTATGCTAGTGGGACATGGTCTAGTTCCAGTCTCAGTGCGTAATCTGGAGTGTGCGCAGGCAGGCAGGCCAAAAACTCTTTTGAAGCATGTAGTGTGGATTACCTCTACCTCCTCACAATATTTGAACCCCAGATCCCTATGGGATAAAAAAGCACGCTTGAGATAAGGCTCTGAAATACGATTAGTTTACAGCGCCAAGATTCCGACTTGGTGCCTTCAAGGACTTGTAAAGATGAAAGCATGGCTATCTTAGCGGCAATAACCCTTTTTTTCCAGGCTAAAGAAAAGTTACCAGAACTTTCAAATAGCTTGCCCAGGTTGGAATATTCCCGGACCATGTCCAATTGAGTGCCCTCAAACGTAAAATTTGGCATCAACGGTGGTCCACACCTATGAAAAAACAGGGCCATGGTCTTGGATGTATCGACTTCTAAATAATTAAATATACAATATTCAGCAATAGCATTAATTTTTTTCTGTAGGTCAATGCTAGTATCAGCAAGTACCAATATATCATCAGCATATGACAGGGGAATAACCTCGATCAGGTGGACAATTAAAATTCCCCTAAGTCCACAAATCAGCAAAAAACTTTCCAATTAAACCGGACATCCTAACCGGACATCCTAACTGTATCATAGAGACTTTTTATTATTCATGCAACCTCTGGCTGCCCTAAAACCAACCTGAAATTCCAGCAAACATGCACACTCTTCCATCCACGCCACCAATTTGCCCAGGAGAATCCGAGTGAATATTTTAGCAATAACATTCACTAGAGCAATGTCTCTATACGACGTGTGTTAAAAAAATAAGGTAACTTTATGGTTTTATCAAAAAATATTCATTTATTCCTCAATATTTATGTTGTCCCCTTCAAAGTAATCCCCCTCAGATATAATACACTTGTGCCAACGCTTTTTCCAATCATCGAAACACTTCTGATAATCCTTTTGTGGTATAGCCTTGAGTTCTTTCAGCGATGCAGTTTTTACCTACTCAATCGTTGAAAATAGATGTCCTTTAGTAGGTCTCTTCAGTTTTGGGAAAAGAAAAAAGTCACTGGGGGCCCTTTTGAGAAAATCAGGATCATTATTAACTTCATTCAACATCTCCTGAGCGTGGTCATGCGATGGATCTTTTGATCAAAATTAAGCAGTTTTGGAACAAATTTCGCTGAAACACGTCTCATATGACATGAACCAACCGATATGCCAACATCTTCAGCAACTTCTCTGATGGTAATTCGGCGATTTTTCAACACCATTTCTTCCACTGGTTGAACGTTTTCATCTGTTGTTGACGTGCTGGGACGTCCAGGGCGAGGTTCGTTTTCGACATCCTCTCGGCCTTCTTGAAACAGCTTGTACCACTTATACACATTTTTCATATTCAGAGTAGACTCACCGTATGCAACTGTCAACATTTCAAGAGTTTTAGAGCACTGGATTCCATTTTTTACACAAAATTTAATGCAAACTCTTTGCTCCATTTTTTTCGAAAGAAGAAAATCGCCGAGCACACCAAACCTTTCAAAGCTTTTACGCCTCGGCCAGAAAAACAATACGAGCTATATAGTCAAAACTATGAACATATGCTCGTGACGAGTGTACCAACGCAGCAAAATAAAAAATTTAAAACTTGAATGTACGTAGCCTGCGAAAATTGAAAAGTCACCTTACTTTTTGAACACACCTCGTATGAGGCTGGATCCTTTTTGTCTCCCTTTTTTAATAGCATGCAGTGACTATATTTTCCTAATCTGAGGGGACCTTCTCATTCTCCCGAACTCTCATGAACAAATATTCAAGGTAATCCACTCCTAAATCCGTAAGCGCTCTATGAAATTTTGCAGAAATGTTATCTTCACCTGGAGCTTTCTCCGGTTTACATTTGCGTATACCAGCAATTATTTCTGCTTTGGAAATCGACCCATCCAGAAGAGGGTGTGTATTCACAGGCCAAGCAAGGTCAAGCCTAATTTTAGGAGGGTACAGCAAGTTGGTGAATTCTTGCTACGTATGTAGATCTATACAATTTCTATGCGCAGGCCAAATCTTGAAAAAGTTAACTGCTCTCCAGAATTCTGCAGAATCTCTGGCTGCTTTAAGAGCATTCTGGAAAGCCTTCTCGTAGTTTGCCTTCTTAGCGGTAATTAGTGATAGAAACGCCTTTTTATCTAAATTATATTTAAGAATGTTCTCTTGCGCGAATCCAGACATTTTACAAATTCTTAGGCTTTTTCTTACCTTGTTTCCACTGTTAAGACAGGCCCAGTCAGCGAGCGACAAACTATTAAGGAATATCTCCCTCCTATACTTCCTTAATATAAGTTTCGCACAAGTACTCGTATTCCTCGCTTCAGAAACCCCCTCCCTACAACCCATTCCTACATTTAACACTTCTGGGCAGATCGGAAGATCGTCGTAGCGAGTAACAATAGGAATAATTTAAAAATCTTGAGTTATACTGATTGCAGTTAGAGTGTACGCCTCGAGATGGTTAGTACTTCCTCTCCCGCAGGACAAGCGAGTGTAGCTTGCCGGCAAATCACTACCGAAAGCAAATCCATGTACTTCCGAACATTCAACCAAAGCAAGACCCTTTCCACACACATCACTACCCAACACGGAACGCTTCACAAGGTACCTGGTTCAGATCGAAAATATGCGCGTTAAAATACCCACCCAGAATTACAGGAATAGAATGAGTTAATTCCTCTAGCCGCGCAAGTATTGAATCTAAACTGTCTCAAATTGACTCTCTGTTCAGACCCGGTTTGAAATATATCAAGCCGAGTATAAATTGTAATGAAGCAAAGGCGCACTTTATAAAGATCCACTCAGGGGAAATATCAAGGGCTTCACAAGCATACCGTTTACGGTTTACAAATATCACTAAAACGCCATTTGATCTACCAAATCTACTTACTTTTGTTGCGTTTAGCGAGAAGCATTTATGACGAGGGAGCCAAAGGGGGGAGGCTACAGAAACCACCAGAAGCCCCGTTTCACATATGCAAAGGATGTCACTCTCAAAACTAGCCGTTGAGATATCTCCTAGATTAGTGAACTCACGACAGTTCCAGAAGACAATCCAAATTTTTTTCCTGCCTCCCTAACTATGTCATTCGCTCTTTTTGCAAGAGTTTCTGCTGTCTCTTCGGTTTGTCGATTTCTTGGCCTGACTAGATGAGAGTGAGCCATCGGGATTTGTATTTCAGGAGAGAAAGTCTGTGATTGAGCCAGTCCTGACCCTCTGGCCTTCCTCAGTTGATGATGCTGAATCAGATGGTGACCCATCTCGTTTCGGCGGTCTTCCTCTCTGTTTCATGACAGTATTTCTCGCATCGAGAAATGTCTACGTTGATCTAGGAGGAGAGCCTGTACTCCTCGCGTGAATGTCATCCTTAGATAACGTTTTCCCGTTGTGAATTAGATCAGCCCTTGATTGAGACATCGTAACTTTCTTCTGACTTTCTCCTGTTCGTTTAACAGAGACGATTTCTCAATTGTCTTTCATCTTTGATCTGTTGCTTTGCGATAGCGAGCTAAGCTTCATGAGGACAGGTCTAGAGACTAGATTCTTTCCTAGACTGGTGGCTGATTCCACCATAACCGACTCCATCTTGGACTTAGAAAGTACCTCGCGAACGGAGGGCACACGGTCAGCGTTAGGAGGTTCACTGCCCTGGTGCTTGTGCAATATTATGTTTATTGCATATGCATCTCTCCGGAGGTGAAGAACTTCCTCGTAAGTAAGGTGACGTCATCTTCGAGCACGGAATTTCTCCTCTCACGCTCCTCGTTTCGGATCTTCAAGGCCTCAGTTTCTCTTTTTAGAATTAAAAGATCATTTTTAATCTGGTCCACCGAACCCTTTAGCGTGGTCATATCGGCCTTAGTTGCTGATGTATCCTCTTCCATGGAAGTCAGGAGAGCTTTAAACCGCTTAACGTGAGAAGCTGGCATCCCGGGCTCTGCCATCATTCAATAAGGCAGTGTACTGTCAGCAGATTTTGTGTGAGCGACTAATGTTTATTGGAGATATAGTACGGAGGAGCACTGCAAACACTTCACTTCAAACACGATTTCTACACGTAATCAGATAAAATACGATTTCATCAACGAAGCAAACGCAAGATCAGCACCCCTGCACCTTGTATGCCGAAAATCAAATGCAGATTTAGTCAGAAAAATAGAATATTAACAGAATCATTCGGTGCGACACCAAGCGTGAATGATGCTCGTCCCGGGTATTACATATAATACCCAGGCATTATATAGAATGCCTAGGCAATATATACAATAAGTATTCATTTGCATATTTAGCCTAAAATGGCCAGGCATTACATATAATGCATTAAGATTGTATTTAATACCTGGGAATTATATATAATGCTTGGATTATATACCTAGAAACATAAACAAAAAAACTTTACTTATTTGTATCCGAAAAAGGGAGTAGATTTCTAATTGATGAAGGATTCAAGTCTTAAAAATGATAATACATTTGTACATTTTTTTAAATTAAATTTTTACATTTCGTTTACATGTAATATTCTAAAGTTCTTACTGATTGCTTTATTGTTGCCCATGGGACTTTCGTCCCATTCATTTCGGCTCAATACGTAAACCGCGCCGCTGTATATGTTTATTTTCGCCCGTTTTGAAGTGCCATTAACACGCGTATATATTCCACGGAGAATTGTATTATTGTGCCCCAATATTGCCACGACATCACCAGTAAGTGTTGCTAAAACAATTTGCTCTTCAAATGGCATGGGCTTCGGTATACCACGTTCTTTTCTCAATTCAAGTGGTTTATCCGCAGGAAAAGTATATCTTCGAATTTCGAACACACGGTGTTGATTTTTGTGCGGAATAAGCCTAATAGAACTAAGTTGTTCAATTGGAAATCCGAGTATAAATGTAGGATAACGCCTGGTGGAAGACCTAGACCTGGCAGGAGGAGATCTGCTCCTCGCACGAAAAGAAGGCTGGGCAAGAGCACGAGTAGTTATTGGAAAATTTTTCTCAGGAGAAGAAGAACGTTCACGAAGACTAAGGCTTGGAATTTGTTCGTCATGATCAGATGAATCCTCGGACTGTGAACTTAAATCTGCAAGAAGAAAAAGGACTAAGTTTTATTTAAGCACGTTAGTATATCGTGAACGCCTTCCCGTATGGAAATTGCCAAATATTTGCCCAATTAAATAGTTGGCCCCGACTTGAAAGATTATTTTGTGGCTACAACAGAGTTAATATTTTAAATCTAGTTGAAAGCAATTCTGTTCCACAGCTCTTGATTGCAGCGCGATCAACTTGGCTGTGCATCTGTTTTCAGTCGGGCTCCATAATCTACCTCTTGAACACAAGTAGATAACAAGTGGGTTGGTTTAGGGTTATAATGGCGAGTGTTTTTGTGATTTCGTTTGTATTAATTATTAATGTGTGATTCCAATGATCAGAAATGCGGAAAGTGAAAAGAGCTCGTTGCGTTCGGAGGCATCGGGCAATTCCCAACATTCCAAGATTAGAGACCGAAAAGGAAAGTAAGTAAATAAATCCTAAGTAATTTATGTTGATTCATATATCTGAACATACGCAGATCCTTCTACCGGCTTTCAAATTTCTAAACAAAGTAGGCGAACAAAATACACCAAATTCTCGCTTTCAGTCAAGTTTCAGGGTTTGCCTTCAAATGGCCTTGGATTAATTAATTTGCAACCTCTCTCGCCTTACTCCCCTGAGAAACTGCGTGAGCCAGCAGTCCTGGGAAGGCCGATAACGGGGTGACTGAAAGCGAGACTTTGTTGCATATATTTATTAGTCGCTGTAACGAAGGTATCTTTAATTTGTTGTCTATAGGCGTTAATTTTTCTTTTCTCTTCTTTTCTTGCAGCAAAATTCGTTAATCACAAGGGTCGTACGTAATCGTCATTTCACGAACTTTCCTGTCCTGGCATTTTTATGTTCATTTGGCATTCTCTCAACATGCCCGAACCATCTTAACCGAATTCTTTCCCATGTCTCTACTAGCGTCCCTTCTGCACCACATTCTTTTAGAATTATCTCGTTACTTACTTTGTCCATCAGAGTTTTCCCGCATATTATGCGCATGAATCTCATGTTAATTGCGTTAATTTTACTCTTATCTTTTTTTTGATAAGTCCATCTCTCGCTACCGTATAGTACAGTTATCAACTTGTTCAATTCTCTCATCATTTAATAAAATATTGCATACTGTCTTCTCACTATTTCTTTCGAACATTATAGTTTTTGTTTTATTTGCGTTAATTTTGAGGGCCATGCTCTTCATTTTTGCATCTAGTTTATTCAACATTCTTTGTAAGTCTTCGATATACTCTGCCATAACAATTTTATCATCTGCGAACGCTAACCCACGTACCCTTACTGTTTCGAGATCCACACCTTCTTCGTCGATATAATTTTAAGTATTATTATTTAGTCTCTTGCTCCAAAATAATTTAACTCTTCTCATAATTTTATTGTTGAAGAGTAGAGTTGGTGATATGAATCAATTGAAACACGCGTAATTTTGCGAAACTTTGGTGATTATTTGATATTTTCATAGAAATAGTTCGAAGTTTTGCTCGAAATATGATTTATAACCTTCATTCGAGTATAGGCTGGAAATTCTCAATTTATTTTAAGTCTGGTGATCATTTAAATAGTTGAAATAGAGATAACTTTCTGTAAATAAAAGGAACTGTTTTGTTAGAATATTTTTTCGAAAGGTTGATATAAAATTTATTATGAAGATCTCTGATATTCCACTCTCGGCAAGAAGTTCGGTTCCAACTTTTTGAAATATAATGATATAAACATCACATTGGATACTTAAAAAATTGTTGTTTCTTTTAATTATGATCATTTAAAATTAATTTATGCTTATAAAGTAAAAAATATTTTTGCATTTATTGCTATTTTTATACTTCTAATTATACTTGCTCATTTTTAAGTTTACACGCGCTGTTTGCGAAAAATATAAGTCCACGAGTTTTAAGTTTCTTCTCATCCTGGAGCGTTCTTTACTAATTCAAACGATTGGCATGGCGACCTATATAAATGTTTTTAATATTTTTTTATTTCAACAAACAATTTTTTATTTTGATGTGGCTGAGACTAGAAAACTAAATACAGCCATGTTAGGGCCAAGTCGGTCGGCAAGTTAGGCTCTGGCTGAGTTAGGCATTATATTTGTGGTTTGATCCTGTTTAAATCTCTCGTTTGGGGTTACGTTTTTCATAGTTTGGGCCTAGCTAGCGCCATGAAAAAAATTGCACATGAGTTGAGATGAAATCGTGAGAAAAGGCTGTAATGACATTAAGGGAATAGTTTAAAGCTTTAATAATTCACATTTCGAGTCCTGATTGAATATTTCGATTGAATATTTAAAGATTTAGTTAAATGGAATATTTCTAACAATTCATATACTAGCATGACTGCCAATTGGGTTGAATCGTTACAATATTTCATTTTTACAAAATCACCAAAGGCTTAATAATTATATTTTCAAACTGATCCTAGACTCCATAGATTATGCAATGTCTCTACTTTATCGCCCATATAAATAAATCATTATATATGGATTTTTGAGAAAATAGCATTCCTTAAAAAAGCGAAATCTTTCTATGATCAAAGGATAGCCTAGCCAAATTTTCATATGTATATAATCAAGAAATAATTTCAAAATAGCGCAACTCTTGGCAAATGAAACCATCATTGAAAGGAATACAATCCTTCACAATGGGATTTTCTTGAAACTTCGCTTTTAAGTATTTCAGAAATAATCTCAATTCAAAGATTTCAGGGCGAATCGCTACAAATGAAATTTATTATTGATAAATTTAAAAATGTTTTATACTGACGAGTAACGTTGCAAAATTATAATTATGATCATTTTTTAGTACTTATATAATGATATTCCATAATATCTAAACGATGGCAAGATAAAATATAAGTTATGTTTAGAGATTGCGGCTAATTTTTGTTTCTTTCTTTGATACTATTCTGTTTTCGCATTATTAGATACAAATATATTTTAGTAAACTTTTGCAAAATGAATATTGATGTTATCTAAATAAGTTTAGATCCTTTAATTCTATACAACTTGTGACAGTATTTAATTATGAAAACGAAAAACATATTTATATGCCTTAAAATGATAGAAAACTTGAATGGTAGCAATTCGTCTCATCGCGAGTGAATCAATGTGAAACAAGGAAAAATTCCCGAACAGAAAATAAATTAACTCTGATTTTCAGGCTTTTTCCTAGACTGCAAAAAATTCCAGATTATTTCAACTAATGCGAATTGACCCCAAGGCATGGTGGTGACTTTTTAGTATCAAAATGATTATAATAAATTATTCTACTTACCAATAGAATTCAGAATAATGACAATGGTAAAGATGAGAGTATAAAGGATCCTCATTTTTTAAATGAAGACAAAAAACACCGCAGAATTTTTAGAACAGCGTAAATAATTATTAATTTGATGTTTTATTCATATATACTATTCTGAGATATATGCTTTTATCTTATATCGTATAGATCTTGAGGGACTCAGTTTTGGAGCTAGGTGACGCAATAAGTAAATTTATTTTGCATTAAATCATTTACGTAATTCAGCGATTATTCTTTTGCACGATTATTATTTCACCTTGAGAAACACAGATACTTAAAAAAAAAGTAAACGCTATTTTAAGTTTCTTAAATTGTCGCGTTATTTTGCACGACGATTTTTGGCAAAGAAGTTTTTTTTTAACCAAAAGAATTCATTTTGTATCTTTTATTAACGTGGTTGAATTTTCAGACTAAAAAGATGAATTTCCTACAGAACAGGAGATTTTCGACACGAAGACATTTGAATCGATAAAAAAAATAAGTTTTCAAATTTATAAATAAACATTAAAGTTAAAAATACTTTTAGGCCAATTTATGTAAGAGACGAGACTGAAAAAATATTTCTCTGGGCTAAAAGAAATAATTTTGATTTTTTAAATAAAATTGATCATAAGTTCCAATAAGAGGCCAATAGTCACTTAATCAAATTAAAATCCTGTTGAATTCAAAATTTAAATAATTAAATAAATTCTTTAAAGGTTAAAATTCTGACAATTTGGAAATTTTTGCTAGCAAAGTTGTTTGTTTGTATTACCGCAATATCAATTAAGCCCAGCGAAAATCGCTTGGTAGATATTACAACATTTCTTTCTAGTCAGAATTTTTATAAATATGACATTCACGAATTGCGTGATATTTTTTTTGGAGCATCGCTAACTGAATATACAAACTGTATTTGAATACCAAAATCTTCTTTCATTGTTGCACACTGATGTCATTTGAGGTTGAGACATATATGCTATCTACTGTAGTGGGGTGTTACATATGAACGTAACTTATTCTAAAATATTTTCGCCTGAGATTAAAAAAAGGATTAAATAAAAAAATCTTTTTCTAATAATTCCCGCAAAAGAGTCTGAAAGGGACGCAAGATTTAAGTCTTGGGAATGATAATACAATGAATTTTTATTATAAGTACAAGTTATTTGTAGGATTTTGATCCGACATCGGATCACATACAATAATCTGTTTTAGTTTCACATTTTCTTAAATTGAATTAGGGTGTGGAGGATTTTGATTTACATTTCCCTTACATGTAAAACTTTAAAATTCTTCAAGATTGGCTCATGGTTTCCCGCTGGGATTTCACTGTAATCATCTCGGTTCATTATAGAAACCGCGCCGCTGTTTATGTTTATTTTTGACCGTTTTGAAACGCCATTAACGCGCGAATATATTCCCCGAAGAATGGTATTATTACGCTCCAATATTGCCAATACGTCACCAGTGGATGTTGTTAAAACGATTCGCTCTTCGTTTGGCATGGGACTGGATGAACCACGTGTTCCTCTCAATTCAAGTGGTTTATCCTCAGGAAAAGTGTACCTTTGAATTTCGAGTACCCGGTGCAGATTTCTTTTTGGGATAAGTCGAATAAATCTAAGTTGGTGAATTGGAAACCCGAATATGAATATAGGATAAGGCCTGACAGGAGGAGACCTGGACCTGTCACGAAGAGAAGGCTCGACTAGAGTAACAGTTCTTTCTGGAGAGTATCTGGCAAGAGAATAAGAAGGTTCGCGGTCAGGATTACGAGGAATTAGGTTGCGATTAGGTGAACGTTCGGACTGTGAACTTAACTCTGCAAGAAGAAAAGGCATTACTTTTTTTAAGGTGAGTTAGTATTCCACGAACTGCTTTTGGCAAAATTGAGAGGAAAAACTGTAAAATCATTAAAGGAAGCGTTTCAAATTGTAATACTTTCCACTGGGAGGCCTGATTTAATATTTAATTTGAATATTTATTTATATTGAATATTTTAAATAGTTCTTATGTTCAAACTATAAGAATTGAAAAAATTCCCAACCAGTAAATGAATTCACTCTTATTTTCCGACTCTCTCTCGGTCTTAAAAAAATCGCAGCTTATTTCAGTTCGCACAAATCAACAAAAAAAAGTCGAAAAAAGAGAAGAATAACTTATTACACTTACTAATAGAATTTAAAATAATGATAATGATAAAAATGAGAGTATAAAGGTTCTTCATTTTTAAAATACTGAAACAAAAGATTAACGCTCAATTTTGGGAACAGTTTAACTAGTTATTAATTTTATATTTAATGTATTTATACTGTTCGAGATATTTTTTATCTTCTCACGTATAGATCGTTAAGGCCTTATTTTGTAGACTTTGCGACTCAAAAAGAAAATTTATTGACCATTACATAATTTATTCAATCCAGTAGTGACTAATTCGTCGCACGTTTGTTATCATTTTACCGTAAAAAATCAGAACATTAAAAAAAGTAAATGCTAATTAAAATCTCTTAAATCAGGAGACTAAGTTATAATCATTATAAATTTTAAAATTGTACTACACAAAAATAATTCTAGATTTCATAGTCCCAAATGCTCTAAAATTGATTTTTGGGAATTTCTTTGCGTTTTTTAAATACAAATTGTTCATAATATATAATATGCTACTTTTTATTGATAATAAGATGTCCTCATAAACTGTTTAAACTATTTATTTTTGTTAGCATTTTTCTCTTAAAATAGAGTTAGAAACTCACTTTTTTACACAAACGTAATATTATTATATTTGAAAAATGTTAAAAAGTTGCAGTTTTTTTTATATTTTCCCACTTTGTGTCTACTTTTCACCTTGAGTGCCATACAAATTAATTTAATAACTAATTATTATTGTTTTTACTGAGTAATAAATAAGAATGAGCAAAATATTTTTTTAAAACAATGTCTGTCTTTTTTTGTGAACATATTTTACTGAAATAAAACAGAGATTTAAAATATTCTTTAAATTTTCTATATGCATCATATAAACGATATACTTCTCTTAAAGAAGTTAGTAAGAGCCCTTTTCTTTAAATTAATTTTTTAATTTATCATTTTTTTGTAATTAAAAAGTCAAAGGAAAGCTTAAAATTTAAAAAAAACCACAACTTTCCAGAATTTATGCTCTGCGAGAAGGCAGTTATAAAATATAAAAATTTGTTTATGCAATTACTTTAGTAAAATTTTAATAATCATTACCATAAAATAAGTTAAAAGTAGATAAAAAGTTAAAAAATTAAGAAAAAACCGCAATTTCATAAGAGAATATTATTAAAGGTAATAGCAAATTGTTTGAATAATGTTTGGACAATCTTTGTTATCTTTTATTGGTTATTATCTTATTCTAATTAAAAAGTAGACTAAAAGTGAAAATTTTTAAATAAAAACTGCAGCTTTCTAGCATTTACCTAAGAGAATGTTATTATATAAGATAATAAATGGTCAAAATGATCATTCCCATTAAATTAAATTGATTATTCCCTCGGTATAACTAAAATATTGAAAATAAGTAAAAAATTTAAGAAAAAAATCGTGACTTTCTAACGCTATTCTAAGAAAAAAAGGCCTAAAAAAGTGTTTTAAACAATTTATGTAAACATATTTTTCATCAGTAGATAGTAGTAATTCATGTATTTGAACAATTTGTATTAAAAAATCGCAATAAATTAAAATCAGCACAAAAAGATTGCATAGCCCATTTTTTCACTTATGGGTTTCTTTGGAATCCCATTAAACCGACTTATGTAAGTAGTATAGAAAAAATAATCCGTTCTTTATTCTCTATCTCATTTTTAAGAAAAATATTAAGTTATAACTCGATTCACCTAATATTGACATTTCTGAATATATGCAAAAACGCCTTTTTATGGGAGATATTTGGGGACGAAAAATTCAAAATTAAAAAAAAAATTGACCACTCTAATCTTTAACAAAACAATTTATTTTTCAAACAGAAAATATGAACTTTTAACAACAATTTAATTTCTAGTCAAATAGAAATATTTTCACCAAATTGTCGAATTTTTCAGCCAAGGAGATACATTTTTAAACAAATGTTTTATTTTTTAAAGGAGAAACAATGAACCTTGAAACTTGTCCTCAAAGTTCCTAAATGGGCCTTTTTAAGGATCTCAGCGAAACAAGACTTTTACGTAATTGAAATTCGTCTAAGGTCATAATTTAGATAAAGCTTCTTTCCTAAATAATACTTTGTAAAAGTATTATAAGAAAACCATCATAGGCCCATAATGATAATAAATTGGAAATTAATTATAGAGAAAAATAATATAATGGTACTGAAATGATTCTTTCAAAAAGTATTAATATAATTACAGTCGACACTACTTACCTTGCCGCTATTTACCTTGCCGCTTCCCCTAACTCTCGGTCGAGCTCGTCCCCCACCAAGACCGCGACGGCTCGGCATCCGAGAATTTTTTTGCTCGCTATTTACATTTCCGTCAATGGTTTACGTCTTTTAAGGCAATTTTAAAGTGCAAAAAGTCATTATATGCTTTGTTAATGAGGCTCATAAAAGAATTTCGAAATCATAATACGAGGGTAGTTCAATAAGTCCTTAGAATGACCAATATATGGCGCGCGAATCACTCCAAATCATCTGTTTTCAGTCAGCACCACTCCCGACTAGATATATGGTGCAGTCACAGTCCACATCTTCTGAGTTTACGTGTT
>NC_046664.1:22363816-22373273 GCF_010883055.1 Belonocnema kinseyi
TGAAGGATTAAAAAAACTTGAAAAGCGATTGACCAAGTCTATAGAGCTCCAAGGAGATTATGTTGAAAAATAAAAAAAAATTTACCCAAAAAAAATTGTTTTAATACTTTATTCTAAGGACTTATTGAACTACCCTCGTATTTATGTCTTATGATAATTTCCTTGTCACATGAGATAACCTCAAGTATAGCAAATTTAATTAATTTTTTATCAATAATTCGTAAATACTAACCTATTTTTCAGTTTATTCCGCGAGAGAACGATGTGCTGACAATTTTTTGGAACCAAATGTGAGATAATCACTTCCACAATATGTATTCTGAAAATCGAACTTTCACTGTTTCTAAATACTGATGCACCACGCATCAAGATTAGACTCGAGAGTGGGGGAACATCGTTTTCAGGAAAATTACTCCCCTACGGTCCCATCCGCGGCAAGGTAAATAAAGTCGACTGTATAACTTTCATGTATACATTTTTGTGTACTTTCGTATGAGTAGTTCAAAATAAATTAATTATTTATATTTTGTATTTATTATATTTGTTCCAATTATAATCCTGTAGAACATTTTATCAATAAAAAACAATTTTATCTAAACCATGTATGGGGTAAAATTTAGCAAGTGTCCGCGCCTAAAATTTTCATGTCGCCAATCTTCTTCAAACTTTACCAGATTCTAGTGCTAGTGGACTTCTTTAAATTCTTTTTCTGGAAAGGTCTTCTAACGTGGTATAAAATAAAAATAATAATTAAATAATGACAAAATTGATTCACCTTGATTTTTGATTTTAAAAAACGTTTTTGAGTATGGGATGAAAAGTATTAGTAGAGTTGGAGGTAGTATGAGCGCGGGTGCCCATCGCCAACTAGCTACAACGCTGTTAAACGAGCTGTAGTGTCTGAGTGGTTCTAATACTTGATCAAAATGATTTTTCTGTTTACGAGTCACCAATCTTTTATTTTATTTTAACTTTTATGTATCTGGAGAACGATTTAGTTATTTTCAAAAATAAATTTTTAATACGATTCTATTGTAGGAAAACGATAGTTAATAATAAAATAATAAACGGTTTTGGTGGACGGTTCTGCTGGCCTGTTATATTTTCAGATGGTTTTTGATGAGTCTATTTGCCTTTAATGTTTCTGGAAGTTTCTTGTGTCAAACTATTTGCCTATAACAATTTGGAAATTGAAAAAGAATCGTTGCACGTGCCCTGCTGAAAACATAGAACTCAATTCGATTCTGTCAAGACTGTACCGGCCACAAAAAAATACAATTAATTTTTACCCTCTACAGAATCGATTCTAACTTTGAAGAATCATTCGTTATCCAGAGAATATGACATTTTCCCGACGAAAGAGATTGCTTGAATTGAATAAAAAATCATTTTTCAAGTAACGCTGTGAGAGGCAAGGAGACTCACACCAAGGGGTATCGAAAAATGTGAGAGATAAAAGGCTCACATAAAAAAGGACCCCAAAATAGGAAAGGCAAGGAGACTCACACTAAAAAACTTTTGAAATTGTTACATGCAAATAGATTACCATACAAAATACTCCCCAAAACATTGGAGGCAAACGGAAACTCAAAAAATATATTGAAATATCAAAGACAAGCAGAACCGTCAACCAAAAACGTTTATTATTATTTAATTAATTACTATCTTTTTTATACAAACCTAATGAAAATTAAATTTGATAAGTGTATCAGGAGTTATGCAAAATTAAAATAAGCGGTCGGGGTGAATCATCGAAAATTCGGGCCCCTATATATCAACAACCCGTTGTACTGGGGTTGCCCCCTTTATAGATTTCAAAGAGGTCCACTAGTACTACAATTTGACAAAGTTTGAGTAATATTAACGACAACAAAATTATAGGCGGAAACACTTGGCAAATTTTACCATAAATACAGTCTAATGTGATTTAAAATCTAGAAAAACTAAAGTTAAAGTTTTTCCTAGTGCGAAGACGTGATTCCTTGTTTCAATGAAATGTTCCCTAAACTTGGCCATATATTTCTTGGAAACAAAGAATTGAGTTTTTAAAACGAGTAAATATTTCTGTGATCCCAAGGTGTGATATATCGTACAGAACATAGACTTTTTATTGTTATTAACAGTTATTTGTAGAATTTTGATTCAAGATCAGATTACTAATACTAATGTTCTTTACATTTTCTTAAATTGATCTATGGTGTGGAGGATTTTATTTTACATTTCGTTCACATATAATATCCTCAAATTCTGATTAATTTTATTTTATTGTTGCTCATGAGAGTTTCATCCGATTCACTTCGGTTAAATACGTAGATCGCGCCGCTGTTCATGTTAATTTTCAATCATTTTGCGACGCCCTTAATACGCGTGTATATTTCACGAAGAATTGTATTATTATGCCATAACATATCTGAGACATCGTCAGTGGATGTTGTTAAAACAATTTGTTCTGTAGATGGCATGGGCAGATACACCACGTGCTCCTCTCAGTTCAAGTGCTTTATCCTGAGGAAAAGAGTATGTTCGAATTTCAAATACCCGGCGCCGATTGCTGTATAGAATAAGCCTAATAAGTCTGAGTTGCTGAGATGGAAATCCAAATATGAATAAAGAAAGACACCTGGCAGGAGGAGACTTGTACCTGCCACGAAGAGAAGTCTCGGCAACAGAAAAAGTTCTTCCTAGAGTGAGTCTGGTAGTAAAATAAGAACGTTTGCGATAAGGACTACGCGGAATATGGTTGATACTAGGTGAACGCTTTGACTGTGAACTTAACGCTGCAATAAGAAAGGGGACTACAATTTTAACCCGCATTGGTATATTGAGGAGTTCCTGCGGCAAAATTATGAGCCAACACTGTCAAGACATTGAGAAAAGTGTTCAAAGTTGTAATACTGCCCACATGAACATTATAAATTGCAAATTTTAAAAGATTAGAATATTTGATTTAGCTTACCAATAGAGTTCAGAATAATAACAGTGATAAAGGTCACAGTATTAAGGATCATCTTTTTTCCAATAAAGAAAAAAAAGGTTGACGCACAAATTATGAGAACAGTGTAACTAATTATTAATTTAACGTTTCATGTAACTAATTCATTTAATCCAGTGGTCATTAATTCCTCGCACATTTATTAGTATTTTACCTTGATAAACTTAGATCATATTTTGAAATGTATACTCTAATTAAAGTCCCTTGAATTGACGCATTAACTTGGTTAATTTTTAAAATCAAATACATTCTATAATTTTTTAATAAGTTCAATTTTTGTAAAGCATTATGAGCAACCTTAGAGTCCGTTAAAAAACTTAAAAGATTAAAAAAACTTTGGCATAAAAAAAATATTTTTGCGAAACTATCAGCTATTACAGTTTTAAAATTGATTTAAAAAAAAAATTGTTGACGTCACAGCCAAAAATGCTCCAAAACTAAGGGAGACAGTGTGCATTTTCACAATAATAGGGGAATGATAGGAAAGCACAATTTTTTAAATAGAATTAACGTACGTATCATTTCAAATTTGGACAAAATTCTGAAAAATACCTACGTCTAATTTATTTGAAACTTTATACCTCGATGTATTTTGACATGAAACGAAAAAATAATGAAAAATAAAACATTCTGTTTCGTGGTCTAACTATTTCAGTTACATTTTGGAAAAAATCGAGGGCGAAGCACGAGGCACGTGATGAGAATGAGTTTGTTAAAGCGGAAGGAACTTCAACAAAAGATAATTCACATTCACGAAATTACAGTTTGGTCGATGCTTTGACCTTTAATTTTAAAAACTTTGTGTACACATGTAGGGAAGTACAAAGACCGAGCATGTAGCGTGAAGTAAATACATTATCGAACGCGAAGCGCAAAAACCAAAAGTTGCGCACCTTGGACACGCTGCAACTTGAAAGCGATAAAAATGTGCCTGCGCAGCCGGCAGTTTGTTTTTCGTCTAAGTGTTAAAGCGATTGTAAATTTTAGTTCATGTTTCTTATTATTTTTCAAGAATGAAATACTTGTCACACCATAGACTGCAAGTTTTCAAGTATTTTTTCGCAAAAAATTAAGCCTTGATTTAAATAAATTATTTTAGTAAAGTATAGCAAAATATAGTAATCTATACTAATACTGATACTGATATACTCTTGAAATGTAAGCTAATAACTTTTTTCAGAGAAAATTTTGACTAATGAGTAGTCATTTTAATATAAAAATTGAATTTACACTTAACAATTACTAAAATAATAAAATGCAGCTGATAATTTGTCGAGATTTTATACTAAATTAAATGAGTTGCCCCCTTTCATATTTGTAAGCGAAAATGGAGTCATACTTTTTACATAAATAAATTGATATGGAAACGCCCTCAAGGTATGTATAGGCGCCATCGAAAGTTAACATACTTAAAAAATAAATATATTAGCGGGTGCCCATAAAAAATGCATTTAGGTGTCCTAGACAGTTTCAATCAATAAATATATTTTGGAGTATTGCTTTAAATTCTACTGTTTCAATATGAAAAATGTATTTTTAATTTTTTAAATATTTTCTGTAAAAGAATCCAAAAGATGCATCAGGGAATTTCTTAGAAATAATATAGGTGAAAAAAAATCGGAGGACACTTTTTAGTTTTCTGGTATTACTTATATGAGTAGAAGTGTAAATCGTGGTTATTATTGGATATTCTTTTCACTCTTTCCATTGCAATCTAACATATATTTATTTGTTTAAATAATATACTATGTTTGGGGATGCAGCAGGGAAACCCCGGCTGCGCTCCCATGCCAGTCCGCCACTGGAGAATGATGTTCTCCTCAGTAAGTAAAAATATAGGATATAATCTATGATGGATATGAAGTAGCAAAAAGATGATAATAAATTATTTCAATTTCCATTATTACCCTTCCATAGGGACTGTAAGATCTTGTAGTTGCTGGGAAGACTCAAGCGTGTGGGGCATAGGGGTCAAACGAACCTCGGCATGCATGTGTATGGGCATGGATGAAAGGACCCCTTTAAAGGGGCTCTCCTGGTGATTTGAAAAGGATCCCTAAAAACGTGCTTTCCTGGTATCCATTATTGAGGTATGATATAAGGTTTAAAGAGCCTAGCTAGCAAGGACCTTCTGTTTCCCTGGGCGTGGGTCCTCCCGGATCGATCTCCAGTTTCTGGAATTCTCACGGGAATGACTTGTGGCACGCAAAGCGACCAAGATACAACCTTTCGTTGGTATGGTGGCCTAAGAACGTGTATTCATTGCATTTCTCGCTCAATGCGACTACCCCCCTAAGCCGTGGGTGTAGAGCGATCGTGCCCGTAGTACTTTGGCACTTAGGGGTTACGAAGGTATCCTAACGGCCTCTTGGGGACACCGGACGACCTCCCCGAGTAAGTAGTCATACTCTTGGAGGTTGGGATTTACAGAGGCGCACCTTTTATTTCCCTAGAAACTCGTAGGAACCAAAATGGATCAAGCGAATCTAATTTTAAAAGAAGAAGGAGAAAGGGAGGTGGTAAAAGGGGGAGGGGTTTTCTCCTAACGGGTCAAACATAACCCTTTCCTCCCAATCTTTTTTCCAAAAGCCGAATTCAGTCGGCGGCTCTGCCCCCAGTTCTTCCAGGAGCTGAGCGATTGACGGTCCCTCTAAATGACGCTTCGGAAACGGGAACGGTCAATCAGTCTCCCAATAAGAAGAAACGCGTCAACGTTTCCCTAAAAAGGTGACTGAAGAGGCTAGGGTAGCGAACTAGTGGAGCAGCTGCAGTACCTCCAACATCGGAGAGGCTACCTGGAGGGCGCTGGAAAGAGTGTCCCTAGTTCACTGGTCTAGAATCAAGACCTCTTTCTGCAGGGCAGGGGTCTTTGCATTCATGGCAGCTGACCCAGTGGTTAGAGCTTGGCTACATAAGGCTGTGGTCAAGACAAGGCCTTGGGAAGGCGCATCTCTTAAAGTGGGTGAAATTGAGTTGCTTCAGAAGATGGTCGAGGCTACGGCGTGGTTCACAGGTGAACTGGAAAACCCGTCTGTGGCACTCTGTCGGCTGAAAAGGACACATCTAAAGGAATGAAACATCTTCTAGTTCTGCAAATTCCTGAGTCGCAGATAAAGGCTCTTGCAATCCTGAACAACAGGCCCTTCTACCACTTTGGACAGGTCTACTTTATTGTTTCCAGCAAGTGGCAGGAGGAGCCTGTAAGTGGACAGGAAGATCAGGATCAGACCTAAATCACTTCTACTAGTCTAACTATCACCCAAATTACCTACCATTACAGTAAAGGCATCTCTGCAGTTCCGCTTATCGAGCTTTGTTCTAGAGACCTAATGGTGATAGTCACGGATTTTATAGGAATCGGAAGGCTAGTCATGGGATCGGCTTACTTTCCATATGACAGCTATACCAATTCACTAGTGGAGGTACGTACACTGGTGGGATACTGCAAGGTAAGGGGTCTTCCTCTTCTGCTGGGGTCCGATGCTAACCCCCTCCATACTTTGTGGTGTAGTACGGACATTAGCTCAAGAGGTAATGAAATACTGGAATACCTGATCAACACTGATTTAGATATTCATAATATGGAGAACACTCCGACTTTTGTAACTCGGTCAGGGAGGAAGTCATCGACGTCACTCTCTGTACCGGTAGTTTTAGAGATAACATCAAGAAGTAGAGAGTCTCAGATCAAGCCATTCTCGCAGATCACTCACTAATAGAGTTCGTATCGGAATCCACTGTACCCGCCGCCCCTAAATGGACCAGAAACCCAAGAATCTTCAAGAAAGCTCTTCAGATCGTGCCAGTACTGGCAAAACGAAGGAATTATGACCTCATTCACAACGATGAGGGATGAATACAGGAGTGCAATACGTAAGGCAAAGCATAAAAGCTGGAGCAACTTTTGCACTGATATCGAGGCAGGAGCAGAGGCGGCTAGACTGGATAAGCTGCTTTCTCGAAATCCAGATGCTATTCTCGGCACTTTGAAATTGCCTGCCGGGGGGTACTCAGAGTCTGACGGGAATACTTTGGCTCACCCGATCGGGTACATTTTTCGGGCTTCAAAAATTTAGGAGAAGAGCGGACGAAACCTCCGAGGCAATCAAAGCCACCTGTGGCCCACTCGGGCCCGAAAAGGCGGCTAGCCAATAAGATTGTTACCTCAACGAGAGTCAGGTGGACCCTGAAGTCCTTCAGTCCTCACAAGTCTGATGGTCCGGATAGCATATATCCAGTGTACCTATTGCAGTCGTGGACTGGACCTGCCACATATTGTCCAATAGGAAGCTAACCATGACTAAGGATGATATCACTTTTTGTAAAACCTTCGTCTTAGGATGTCCACCACGTTTAGGCTATGCGGACAATATACTGGTTATCGTAAGCGACCAGAATCCGGATACGCTCTTGGTAGTAATGCAACAAGCACTAAGAATAGTAGATTCATGGTTTAAGAAGACTGGACTATCAGTCAATCCAAATGAGATAGATGCACTTATATTCACCAGAAATTATAAGTGTGGAACCACGAGTACATTGAAACTGGCTGAAAAAACTGGAAATTAAAGCACAAGCTATATATCTAGGAGTAATTCTGGATAAGAAGCTGTCATGGAATAAGTACCTGGAAAACAAGTGCAAGAAGGCAGTAGCGACCCTTTGGCTCTTTAGCAGAGCCATAGGGAAAGCCTGTGGTTTGAAACCGGAGAGACTTATGTGGATCTACACAGCGATCCTGCGACCTAGGCTTAACTACACAGCGCTGGTCTGATGGAGCAGGGTTGAACTGTCTACTGTGAAGTCTCGACTGAAAAGGATCAGGGCACTGATCCTGAGAAGCATCACTGGTGCCTCGAAGTCGACATCCACGATGTCTCTGGGGGCACTAATAGGCTTCAAGCCCCTTTATCTCACCATTTAGGCCATATCTGCGAAGGCGCTCTAGAGATTAAATATGGTACACAGTAGCAGATTCTCGACAGTAGTGCAAATACCTATCGTCATCGCGAGGAGGCTGACGCTGAGAATTCACCAGGACAAAATGTCTACTAGTTGCTACCTCTTCGACAAGAAGTACCGAGTTAGCCTATCCACAAAAGAGGAATGGGTTAAAGGTGAGGCACACCTATCCAGTGATAGAGACAACTGATTTACAAATGACTCCAGGAACAAAGAGAACGCTGGAGCCGCTCTATACCGTGGAACGAATGGAATGGGCTTCACAATTGCGATGGGGTCCTACCCCACAGCTCTACAATCTGAGATTATAGCCATGCCCCAGTGCTTCTATAAGGCAACGGAATATGGCAATAAAAGAAACATTCGTATCTACTCAGACAGCAGGGCTGCTATAATGGACCTAAATGGAACAAGGACCAAATCGCTACTAGTATGGGAGTGATTTGAGGGACTCAATAAGATTGCGATAGAAAACCATGTCACTCTGCCCTGGATCCCTGTACACAGTAGCATCAAGGGCAATGAGATATCGGGCAGGTTAGCAAAGCCAGCAGCGAAAGAAAATTTTACTGGACCTGAGCCAGCAGTAGGCATTTCCAGTAGGTTAGTCATTGTAGATATTAATAGCTGGCTAACAGAGGAACATCAGAATCAGTGGGGCTTGGGCTCTGGCTGCAGACAGGCTAAAAAACTCTTAGGCTTAAAGCTAAATTTTCACTGAGCGAAGAAATTGCTCAAGCTCGGCAGGAATTAAGTCAAGGTCCTAACAGAAATGTTTATAGGACACGGAACCTCCCGTGTCACAGACATAAGATGGGGCTTGAAGAAAGTCTCCTCTGTCGTCTGTGCGGAAAGGATAATGTGACTTCTACTCATATCCCCTGTCGCTGCCCTGCAATTTCGGGGAAACGTGTAACACTCACAGGCAGTTACTGCATTAATGAGTCTGTCATATCAGCCAACACCTTGGAAGCGGTGCTCCCCCTATGGAGAGGGCTTTGGGGGTACACTGAAGGCTTATAAGGGGTCGCAACGGGATCATTCAAGCGTCAGGGGCTGTTACGGTCTCAATCCAGAATAATCTCGGTGGCTCATTTGGTTAGACACTCGGACTTCACCTCAGAGGTTCGGGGTTCGATCTCTGAGCAGGTACCTCCAGAAATTTTTCAAAGTACCTTTACCGAGGTTCTGGTGGTTCGGAACCCACCTTAAGCTGTAGGTCCCCCTATCGTGTACTTGACTGCAACCCAGTCCGTCAATGATGGGGTAAAAACCAGGCTTTGTCTAATATGTCTGGGCAGACCGCTCTCATTAGATCACTTGATTGCATTATAAAAATGCGTCCGTGAATGATGATATATTCCGGGACATCCCAGTGCAAAAAATGATAAATAAAAAATCCAACTCTAACCAAAAATGCCTTCGACATGTTGGGCAGTATAAGCCTGTGACAAAATTTCAACACAGAAATGTTTTTTTTTTATAAAATAATAATAAATAATA
>NC_046664.1:22373373-22379829 GCF_010883055.1 Belonocnema kinseyi
ATAAATAATATAATAATAAATAAATAATAATTATAATATTAATAATAATAAAAAAAATTATAAAAAAGCCTCGGTGGCTCAGCTCTTTAGACACTCGGACTTCACCTCGGAGGTCCGGGGTTCGATCCCTGAGCCGGTACCTCTGGAAATTTTTCATTGTACCTTTAACGGGGTTCTGGTGGTTCGGAACCCAACTTTAGCTGTAGGGCCCCCAATCGTGTACTTGAGTGCAACCCGGTCCGTTAATGATGGGGTAAAAACCAGGCTTTGTCCAATATGTCTGGGTAGACTGCTCTTATCTGCAGTATAAGACTGTGACAACATTTCAACACAGAAATGTTTTTATAATAATATAAATAGTATTTAGAATACTGACAATTGTAAAGATCAGAGTATAGAGGATATTTATTTTTTATTGCATACAAAAAGGTAGCGCAAAATTCTGAGAACAGCTTAAATAATTATTACTTGGTTATTCGTTTATATATATTATTTTGAGATATATTTTTTGTCTGCGTTGAAAAGATTGTAAAGCTCTCACTTTTGGGGCTAGGTGACGCAATAAGCAAATTTATTTAGTATACGCTAATTAAAGTCTCTTCAATTGTCGCGTTATATTTTTTTCCGAGAATTTTTCATAAAGAAGTTTGTTTTCAACCAAAAAAATGAATTTATAATTTTCTCCCAATTTTTTTTACTACAAAATATTGTCTTCAAACAAAATTTGTGTTACTTCAACGCAATGAGAAAAAAATTTAAACAAAAAAGTTAACTGTTCAGACAAAGGGAGAATGTTTCATTCAAACAGACGAAAGAACAACGAAAAAAGCAAATTGTCGAACAAAAAAGATTCATTTTTAAACGAATAAAATATCTAAGTAGGCGTTTTTTACACAATTGAAAAAAATGAACGACAGTTTAATTTCTTCTCTGAAAATATGTTATCGTTAAGAGATTGTAAGACTTTAAGTTTACTCACCTGTTTGATTTAAAATAGATTCGGTCTTTATTCGATAATATTTTGAGACAAAGCATAGTTTGCCTTTAATCGTGAAGAATTGTATGAACTAAAGATTAAATTTATTAAAATATTTCGTTGGACTAACAAATAATTTTGGGTCCATAAAGAAACTTTACCTTGAGTTGCATATGGCCAATCGAGTATCTTAATAAATTATTTTCCTTCTCAATTACAAATGTTAAAAAACCAAATGAACTCTTTATAAATTCAAGTTTTGACAATTCTGTAATATTTGCAAGAAAAAATCTTCGTATGTATTACCACGATATAAATTAAGCCGAGCAAGATGCGCGAGGTAGATAATAAAAACGTTATCTTTATTTAATTTCTTTTTTATTGAGCATTAAATGCATCGATGCAAACAGATGCCATTTGACATTAGGACAATATTTGCTAAATACTGTATTGTAGTCTTACATGAAAATATAATTTTAGGTACATCATTGTACGCGCATGTTGATTTTTCTTCTTGAACATTCTCGTACGAGAATAAAAAAACAAAACAAAGATTTGTTATCTGATTCCGCAAAAGAGAGTCTGGGCCATTGTCGGAAGATTTAGCCTTGGAAATGATAATACAGTGACTTTTTATTGTAATTACCAGTTCTTTGTAGGATTTTGAAGTGGCATCGTATACCAAACAAGAGTGTATTTTATTTTCACATATAATCATTTTAAATTATGATGTGGAGCATTCTGGATTACATGTCGTTTACACGTAATATTCTAAAATGCTTATAGATTTGTTTATTTAAGCCAGTGGGAGTTTCAGAGAATTCATGCCGATTCAATACGTCAACCGCGCCATTGTTTATGTTTATTTTGGACCGTTTTGCAACCCCATTAATATGCGTAGATATTCTACGAAAAATTGTATTATTACGCTCTAATTTTGCCAAGACGTCACCAGTGGATGTCATTAAAACAAACCGCTCTTTGGTTGGCATGGGCTCAGATGCGCCATAGTTTCCTCTCAATTTAAGTGTTGTATTCTAAGGAAAAGCGTATCTGTGAATTTTGAGTAGCCGGTGCGGATTTTTGTATGGGATTAATCGAATAAATCTAAGTTGGTTTAGTGGCAATGCGAGTATGAATGTAGAAAGACGCCTGGCAGGAGGAGAACTGAACCTGGCACGAGGCGAAGTCTCAGTAGGAGAAAAAGTTCTTCCTAGAGTGAGTCTGGTAGGAGAATAAGGAGGTTCGTGGTGTCAACTGCGAGTGATAGCTTTACGATTAGGTGACCGTTCGAACTGTAAACTTAAGTCTGCAAAAAGGAAAAGAATTAATTTTGTTTGAAGTGAGTTGGTATTTAAAGAACTTCTTTTGGAAAAATTAAGAGGCAATTAAGGCCATTGAGGGAAGCGTTTAAAGTAGTACAACTTAATATTTATTTTTAATATTTATTTATATCGAATATTTTAAATGGTTCCTCTATTTAAACTATAAGAATTGAAATAATTCCCGACCAGTAAACGAATTCATTCTTATTTTCTGGCTATTTTGGATCGGACAAATCAACAAAAAAAGTTGTTGCAAAGTATTAATGTCCTTCATTATTTTAAATGCAGGAAAAAAATATTAACGCTGAATTTTGAGAACAGTCTAACTAAATATTAATTTAATATCTCATGTACTTATACTATTTGAGATATTTACATTTTTTATCTTCTCGCGCATAGATCGTAACGGCCTCATTTTTTATAGAATAGGAAATAATAGGAAGTATATTATTAAATAAAATAATTACAGGTGCAATCTTGAATTCAATTTAAAACGCCTTTAATCGTTATATATTATAGTCTTATCAACAAAATAGATGGATTAAAAAAACTTGAATTATCAGATACAGAATATGAATTCTGAACAAAAAATTTGGTTTTCTACTAAACCTAAACTGTTTAAAGAATTTATTGTTGTTAGCATTTTTCTTTTAGAATAGAGTTAGAAAGTCACGATTTTTTACGAACTGTCATATAATACTATCTTTCAAAAATGTTTAAAAGTTTCAGTTTATTCGGGGTCTTCCACTTTGTGTCTACTTTCTACCAACAGTGTCGTAAAAACCAATGAAATTAGGCAAATTATTGTTGTTTTTACGGAATAATAAATAAGAATTAGAAAGAATAATTTTTTAAATAATCTCTTTTTTTGTGAATAAATTGCACTGAAATAAAACAGATATTTGAAATATTCTTCAAATTTTCTGTATATGGATCATATGAAAGGTAAATTTTCCTTGAAGAAGTTACTGAGAGCCTTTTGGTTTGAATTAATTTTAATATTTATTATTTTTGCCTGATTTAAAAGTCAAAGGAAAGCTAAAAACTTAAAAAAAAACCGGGAACATTCTAGAATTTATATTCTGAGAGAAGATAGGTATAAAATATAAAAATTTGTTTATATAATTACTTTAGTTCAATTTATCAATCACTATCACACTGTCGGTGAAAAGTAGATAAAAGGTTGATACATTGAGAAAAAGCCGCAGTTTCCTAAGAGAATATTAATTAAGGTAATGGGAAATTTTTTAAACAATGTTCGGTTAATCTTCTTTATCTTCTATGTATTGGTTATTATCTTTTTCTAATTAAAAAGTGGACCAAAAGTGAAAATTTTTATATAAAAACGGCAACTTTCTAGCATTTATCTAATGGAATATTATTATAAATAATAATAAATGGTGCAAACACTTATTCCTGTCAAATTAAATTGATTATTCCTTTGCTTTAACTGAAACATTAAAAATAAATTTAAAATTTCAGAAAAAATCGTGACTTTCGAAATATATTCTAAGAGAAAGTTGCCAAAAAAAGAAGTTTTTAAAATAATTTATGTAAAAGTCTTATTATCAGTAGAAAATATTATTTTATGAATTAAAACAATTTGTATTCAAAAAATCATCGTAAAAAGGGCGAAATAGAAAAAATTATCAGTTTCTTTTATTCCATAGCTAATTTCGAAGACAAATTTTTAATTTTAATTGGATTAACCTAAAATTTAATTTTTTAAATGATATTTGCAAAAACGCCTATTTTCTTGTGGGAAATATGTTTTCCACTTCATCGGGCTTGCGAAACGTCTGAATATAATTTTACACTAAAAATTGGTTTATTGACCCAAATATTTAGTTAGTAAAATATGGGACTGCTATTTTATTAGTTGATACTGCTAGTTTATTAGTTCGTACAATTCCATTAGTTGCGTTGACTATTTAGTTAGTACCAGAAGCTAAGTAAATGGTTGTCCCAACTAACAAAATAGCAGTACGATATCTTACAAACTAAATAGTTGGCCCAAAAAATTTTTTTTTTAGTGTATCCAAAGGAAAAACACATTTATTTTTCGTGGATTCAAACCAGTTTGGGGGCGGTAAGCTTGCAAATTTAAAACAAATTTGGACCACCCGATTATTTATGAAAAAAATAATTTTTAAACCTACAATTAAACCAAACAATTTCAGGACCACATTGAAGTGGCAAAGCTGCCACAAGTATCCCAGAGTGAATTATCACATCAGCGGCATCTCTCAACCGCGGCAAGTCTCCCTAGCGACATCTCTTATCCGGCAAATATCTGATTGGTGTAATTATGGAAAAACTGAGGCCAATCACCCCAATTGCAGCTTACACCCGAAACAATTTTGTAAGTAGTTGTAAATATGGTCGAATTGCGACAAGTCTCCCCAGCGGCATCATTCGCCCAAGAAAATTTTCTGTGAATTTGTAAAGATGGCTGAAGTTCGACAATTCTCCCCAGTGCAATATCTTGCTTAAGAAAATTTTCTAAGTAATTCTAAAGATGAAAAAGCTGCGGCAAGCCTCCCCCGCGATATCTGTCGCCCAAGAAAAAGTTGTATATGGTTTCTAAGATGGCCACATTGCGGCAAGTCTCCCCAGCAGCACGTCGTGCCCAAGAAAATTTTCAAGACGTCGTTTACGAAAAATGGTTGAAAATTGAAATTGTGCCAATAGTAAAAAAATATTCAAATGTTAAGTCGACAACAGGAATGTTAAATTGTGCCAATAGCCAACAGAGTTATTAATTTAATTTATTTTGAGAAAAGACAGCGCAGCCTTTGCAACCTAGAACTGTTTTTGCCCTATTCTTAATTTGGATGTTCTCACTTGACCTACTCTTAGACCACTCTAATTTAAAATGTTCCTCTTTCCTCACAGGATGGAGAATCCTGTGAAATCTTGACCCATTCTTACTCCACTGCAAATTGCAATATTTTTGTTCGGTCACAAGACCGAAAAGCTTTTGATATCTTGACCATTCATACTACACTTTAAATTATAATGTTTTTGGTATCTCAGAAAACAGCAAAGCCTTCGCATTCATGAAACATTCTTATTACACTCTAAATGAAAATGTTTTCATTGATTACGTCTCGAACTACATGGTGCATGATTCTAAGAAATGTTAAATTCTAAAAAATGTTGTCAACCCAGATTTTTATTCCTTCATCAGTAAAAACGTTATCGAATAAATCCTTTCAAACCATGTGTACTAGATTTTTTTACAGAATATCCTACGCAAAAGATAGTTTCCTGATGCCTTCCTTCATTTCCACTTGCATTTTATATATTCGAAAATATACCTTAGTATTACTATTCAGAAGTTCTAAAACTTGAATATCTTGACCGCTTTTACAGATTCCTTTTCTAAATTGATCTTCATTATATATATAAAACAGTTTTCCTATTACTCACAACAACGAATCGCCATTTCATCGTTTCCAATTAATTTCAATCGGTCATTTTTTTGGAACGGCGGATGATATCATTCTTCAGATCAAAAGAAATAATTCTGTACAAAAGCATAATTTTCTGCCTCTAAAATTGCAATATACGAAATTGAATTTACCATATGGGGCATTATTCCTCAACTGCCCCAACTCAAAAAGTCATGTTTTTCGATTGTCTCTAAATTCTGGGAATATGTTCGCCTACCCAACAGTAGTTAAGATGGACAAATTGAAATTCATTGAGTTACAGAACCGGTTGTAGAGGGAGTCCTCGCGCTCGCACTCAGGCGTTATGGGGCAGCATACTGCGGGACAGTTTTCAAGTATGCCATTTTTTTGTATTACTCACATTGATCCAAAATTGCATGAAGTCATCGGAAAAAACTATTCAGTAATGTTAACCAGTAAGTTTGAAGAAGTTAAAAATTTTTAAAGTTATTATGAAAAAATATTAGGTAAAAAGCACTTTCTTAAAAATGAACAGTATTTTTCTGAAGATAAATGATTCCTCACTATTATAATTTATTATCCGAGAATAATTGGTTATTGCTCTTGCAATTTTTTAAAACAAATACATGATTCAATTAACTTCTCACGTATAAAGTGTTTGAGTAAATAAAGTACTAAAGGATTAGTAATTAACGCCTGTCGTCAGCCTACATCCTATCAAGTTATAGTTTCCAGAGTC
>NC_046664.1:22379929-22388792 GCF_010883055.1 Belonocnema kinseyi
AAATCGTAGATGCCTAAATTGCGAAAAAAGTTAAATAAACAATTGATTTATTGAAAAAATTGTTCAAACAATTTTTTTTGTTATAAATAATAAAATAGGATGCAAGCGTGTAAAAAGCACTTTCCAAAACCCTCATAAAAATTTCAAATCGCGTAATTAGAAAGGAAGTTACAGTCGTTTGAAACTACCCCTGCAGGCATTGGGGTTGAAAATTCTTTCCCCCCTCACTTGGGGAGGGTTACTCTCAGGAATCCACTGTCTCGTTACACCTCTAGAAGCTCGGCCCACCTTTTCCTAACGAGGAACATCCTTGGATCCCTCGCGCAATACTCGCATGTTTTTTGGAACTCCTAATTCTTCTCAGATCCCGATCTTTTTAATCCCTTCTTTTGTCATATAGGTACTCCACGAAAAACTTCTCGCATTACCTATATATGTACTCTCCTAGACATCTTGTCTCGTCTCACCTCTAGGGGTACATCCCGAGACTCATGGTCCCGTCACAACTCTATTTATGAAGTTCTTCACATGTACAGATCCCGAGCACCCTTCCTCGTTCCTTCGTTCTCATATGCATTCACGGGGTCATCTCCCAGTGGGCCCAAGATTTGGCGACGTCTTTACGACATCGTTACGACATATTTACGACAACTTTACGACATCCTATGTCTATGTCGTTTCGGTGTTTTGCGACATCGTAAAGACATCGTCAGATCTGGGCTGTCCTTCATCTTCCCTATTGAAATTGGATTTTTGTATACACCTTGGTAATCTGGAGGGACAATGCAGTCTCCCCTTATCATTCTTTAAGAAGATACAGTAACATGAGTTGTTTTTAATTTCCAAACTCATCTTACCATCCATAACTAACGCTAAATCTACTTTAAAAACAACTCGAAATGGGTTGGCCGGAGGGTTCGATAAAATATCTCGCACTTAAATTTCCAACCAGGAAGGTTTATTCACAACTTTCATATCACCGTGATTATCTTTCAAAAACGGTGAGTGCTTGTACCTATATAATGTATAATTTATTAACGAACCATCAAACTATAAAGGAAATAAACACTCAAATCACTAAAATAAAAAAATGGAAACTAAACGTTCTTTTACTAGATAGAGAAATACTGCTGGTTCAATTCTATCCGACGCAAATTCCGATAGTTCATCAAGGTTGTTAACTGCATCAGTTTGCGAAATAGATTATTTCTGATTTTTTCTATAGATTTCATCTCCTCATTCTATGCAATCTTTCCTTGTACAAATCTTCTGTTAGTTTTGATTTCAATAATTCTAAATCTCCAAGTTCTTAACCACTTTTAATTTCTTGAGTCCTTCTGCATTCTTGTGAATTTTCGCATTTGCATTCATACCCTATTCCAGTTATTCGTGTTTCGGTAATAGATGAAAATATCACATTGACAATATAAGAAACACATCGAATCTAGGAGTTTATTATTCACTCCAGAAGAATTTCATACGCGGTCTACCTCTTCCATCCTTATTTCTTGTCGCTGTATTGAATACATAATTTCTTACACAAGTCTATGAGTCTGTCTCAAAATTCTATAAAATAATCACCATTTTCGTTAATAAAATGAAATTTCTTATTAAAGTTAGTCTACTGACAATAAAAATTCTGGGTCCTCCATCAAGACTCCAATTTTAAAGTCGGCGGAAATGCTGCTATTGTGCGAAATTAGCCTTTCTGGAGTAAACCAAATAGGACAATAGTTATTCGCTATTGCTATTAGGCCAATAATAAAATCTTCATTAGTACGGGAATTATTTGGAAATTAAAAAACCACGTTTTTAACTAAATTGAATACGCTTCTAGGATAGTATTTAACTACGCGTCATACTCAATTCCTTATTAGAGTACTATTTAAACGTTAAGGTCACTCATTTTTCGATTACAATAATTCTATTCGGACCATAGTAGAGCAAACCCTAAATTTTTCAGAACTTACTGTTTAAAAGTGAACTGCAGATATTGTCTACAAATTTACTACGGATATTCCGAAATCGTTTGAACGTATAAATAAACTTGAATTTGAAAATTATCTTAATAAACATTTTACGATTAAGGATACCGCAATAAAAAAATTTTTAATACTCAAAATAAACTTCTATATGCGCAATTTATTTTCATCTGATTTGAACAGCATCATGCATTCTAGTGTATACAATTTTATTAATTTCACTTTACTTTTTATGTTTATTTTATTTATTTTTATTTATTTACCATAAATCCCTTAACTAAATAACCCTATAAGGAAAAGAGGACACAACAACTATTAGAAAAATAATACAGTCGCTAGTCGAGGAATATTTTTGAAGTTATAATTAGATAGTACAACAGCTTTGAACAAATTATAAGATAATGGTAATAACTGCAAGAGTGAATGTGCTAGCGTACTTGTGTGAGATTTAGTAGGAATAATATTAAATTAGGATAGCAGCGTTAAAACAAAATATTAAATATCTGGTCACGCACCAAAATACTATTCTAGAATATGTTTGTCAATATGATTCAGATACATAAAAGAAGCTTTATTAAAGTGAAAATAGAAAGGCGCTTCCCTAATTAATATAGGCAGTTTGTTTCAAAGTCGAACGTCCCTAACTGTAAAAGATCGTTGTAATTCACATGTTCGGTGCATTGGAACTATGATTACGTTTTTTCTTTCTTAAATTTTGGAAAGAGTAGACAGATTTTTGTAAAGAAATCAAATAAATTTAAAAGGTATTGCGGGGTTCCGGTTCTTATACTGAGATCTTGCATTTTTTCTTTAGATAATAAAAAATGTTTGATTTTTCTCGAAAGGTACTTGCCACTGAGATTACGTCACACTAAAACTTTGGGTATCAAATTGTGGCAACTATTTTGATCTAGAATTTTACCTTAATATGATTCGCTTTAGAGGATAAATGGAAATTAAGGAGCAAAACTTCAGGACGTGAAATAGAAATTTCTGTAATAATAAAAATGCGAGATTTGTCGATTGTGTTTATTTTTTATCAGATACAAGGTTAAATCTAACTATGTTCCTTTTCAATTTTGAAAATATAACCATAATTTTTAGTTTGTCATGATATGATTAACAGTTATTGGCTTTTTAGAATTAACTAGTAAAACATTTCTCTAAATGAAAGAATTCTTAAACTACAATAGCAAAATACGATTATATTCTATAATTGTATTGTGATAATTGACATAATAAGTTACAAAATGGTTTGTCTCCTTTTACCTTCAAAATGAGTGAGGGAGATTTCGTAATTAAATTAAATGTCAGCCCGATAACTGCTGTGTGTCTCCATATTTCATATTGCAAACACTGTAGATAGTAGATATCAACAATCCGTAAAGTGAATATTTTTAGTTGATAAATGATCATTCACTTACTTACCCATACATCATAACAAACTATTACTACAAATAAACAGTTTCATGAAAATAAAAATACAGGAATTGATTCACATCGATACAATAATTCTTCATATGAACTTTCGAAAAATATATTTGTTTAATATGACACTCAACTCCTACACCTTGATCCTAAGTTGGAGGAATTCAAATGTAAACAGGGTCGCGTCAATCTGTTTTAGCAGTTCGACGACTGTTCACTACGTCACACCCCGCACTGACCTGACCGAACCTGAACGACAAACCGTCACGCACGCCTTGGACACCTTCAAGAATTCCGGCGACCCATTCCCTGCGCACTACGCCTTTAGGGGCCAGATTGCCTCCCGCCCTCTTTCTCTCTCTGCGATTCCTTGATATGATGCCACGGGCCGACAAACAACCATCACCTTGTCTCCTGATACCGACCTGCCTACCCGAACCGACCTGACCGACCACAACAACCGCCCATCACGCAATACGTCACCAGTGGATGTTGTTAAAACAATTCGCTTTACGGATGACATGGGCACAGATACACTACGTACTCCTTTTTATTCCAATGGTGTATCCTTAGGAAAAGTGTATCTTTGAATTTCGAATACCCGGTGTGGATTTTTGCGGGGAATGAATCTTATAAATCTAAATTGTTCAAGTGAAAATCCGAGTATAAATAAAGAACTATGCCTTGGGGGAAGAAAATTGGATGGGGTACGAAGAGAAGGCTCAGCAGGGTGAGATGTGGAACTGGCACGAAGAGACGGCTTGGCAGGAGAAAGAGTTCTTTTTGCAAAGTGTTTTAAGCTGTAGGTTTCTCGAAGGAAATTAGAAGAAAATTTCGGCTGTATCCCAGTTTCAAAAAAAAACTTCACAAAATAGAAAAAATTAGTCATTTTTTTTAATACAGAAAAAATAGTAACGCATAATTTTGAGAATATCATAACCGAATACCGTTTCGAGAAAGAAATCATTTTCGCGAGCATTACAAATTTTAGAGTTGTTTACAAAAAATAATTTTAGATCTCATAACCAAAAACTTCTCTCAAACGAATGAAAAACAGAAAAAAACGAATCTTGTGAAAAACATTTTTTAATTTGAAGACAAAATTGTTTCTTTATTGTTGGCAACTGATGTAATTTGAAGTTAATCGATTATTGTGCATGTATATAAAAAAGACTTTACCTGTTTCCGAAAAAGAAAGTCTAGGTATTAATTTGTAGTAATTTGTAGGATTTTTATCCGACATCGCATACAAACAAAAATGTATTTTACTTTTAATTCTCTGCAATTAAATTATTGTGTGGAAGATTTTGGCTTATATTTCAATTACATGTAATACTCTAAAATTATTCTCTCTCTCTGTTCATAACGGAAACCACACGGCTGTTTATATTTATTTCTGACCGTTTTGAAAATCCATGGACGGATGATATGTTGTTGGAATATAGCAGGATTGGAAAGAACAGATACGGCGTTTTTAATAAATTTGACACAGTGGGATGTAGTAGTAAAGATGTAGACGTGGCTAGATGAAAAGAAATGGAAGAGTACGGGAAAGTCATCAAGAGCTTACAAATAGCATGTTAAAAATGCAAAGAGCAAGAATAAAAAATGCAAAGCAATAGGAGGAATGGTGATGGGAGTAAGGAACGAATGTATCACAGAGAAGGATAAGTAAGCGAGGAAATAAGAAAAGGAAGATAGTAGAAGAGGTAAATATGGGGGGAGAGAAAAAGAAGATAGTGTGAGTTTATGGGAATGGTGATATGCATGGGGAGGGAAAAAAGTTGTTAAAGAGCTTGAAGGAGTTAGAACAGTTTATTTTGAATTAAAATACAGAGGGAGATGAAGAAGAATATGCACACTCAGGAGGAGAGAGAGAACCGGAGATTAAATATGTGATACTCGATGATAAGGTAAGAGAGAAGATCAAGAAACTAGATGTAGTTGATTATATCGATTTTGGTCACTTTCCCTTGATAGCGACATTAGAGGGAGAAAAAAGTAATAGCAATATGGATAAAAAGGAAGCAAAGGTAAAAAGGGTAGGAAAAGTGGATTGCTCAATGAAAGGAAAAGAACAGTTTAGAGAAAAGGTCAAAAACATCAAAATTGGAGAAAAAAATGTGGACGAGATGACAGAAAAGATGATAGAAGAAATCACGAGAGTGCACAAGAAAAAAGGGACTTAGTAAAGAAGGGAATAGAGGTGGGTGGGATGATGATTGAAAAGAGAAAAAAGGAGGTCAGAAAGGAATAACAAAAAGAAAAAAAGTAGTGAAAAATAATATATGAGGAAAATTCAGGAGTATACTAAATTGTGTGGCTAAAAAAGAGGAAGAGAATGAAAGGTTTGAATAAGAGGCGGAAAAGGCTAGGACGGAAGAAGCGGTAGTAAACAGAGAGAAAAAAGACGAAAAAGAGTAAACCGATGTATTGAAATGGTAGAATAGAAAAAATAAGTTATAGATTTGCTAGGATGAGATGACAGAAAAGTTAGAAAGGGAGGAAAGTATTGTATAGAAATAGGCGAGGAAAAGGACATAACAATGGAAAAAATAGTCACGATGTTGGGAATAATGAAAAATGGAAAGGATTCCAAATGAATCCTGGAAATATGGGGGGGGCAGAACCAAAGGCATTTTAAATTATTTTGATTAAAAAAAACTATTATTTAATAGTTTTAAACTTTGTGAAGCATACTCAGCAACCTGAAGGCCCGATCAAAGAAGCCAAAACAGTTTTTCTAGAAAGAAATCGTTTTTGTAAAGTTTTGACCATTTAAAATTTCACAGTTGTTTTAAAGAAATAATCTTAAACCTTCATAGACTAGATGGAATCCTGAATTTACCATTTTTAAAAAGAAATTTTTTCTAAAAATTCATTGGAAAATTTTTATTTTTATTTTCCTGCAAAATTTGTTTAAAGTCATAGAACAATAGTTACGTTTTTTAAAAGAAAAATTATAGTTTGACATTTTATAAGTCTATTTTATAGGATCCCCAAAAAATATTCCAATAGTAAAATATTCGGTTTTGAAAATTTTGGGCACTAATTAAAATTTTTGTGTGGCTTTTTAAAACACAAATTGTTTCTGATCAAAAACAGTAATGTATTTTACTTTTACATTCAGTAAAACTGAACTAAGGTCCTGAGAAATTTGGCTTACATTATGTCCACATGTAATATTCTATAACTCCTATTGATTGGACTCTTATTGCACGTCGGAGTTTCTCTGGCTTCATTTCGGCTCAATACGTGAACCGTGCCCTTGTTTATGTTTATTTTCGATCTCTTAGCAATGCCATTATTACGCGTATATATTCCACGAAGAATTGTATTATAATGCTCAAATACAGCAAAGACGTCACCAGTGGATGATGCTAAAACAATTCGCTCTTCGGATGGCATCGGCACAGACGAACCATGTTTTCCTCTTAATTCAAGTGGTTTATCCTTAGGAAAAGTGTACCTTTGAATTTTGAATACCCGGTACGGATTATTGTAGGGTATAAGTCTAATAGATTTAAGTTCTTGAATTGGAAATCCAAGTATGAATGAAGAAAGACCCCTGGCAGGAGGAGACGTTAACCTGGCACGAGACGAATTCTCAGTAGCATGAAAAGATCTTCCAAGAGAACGTCTGATCGGTGAATAAGAAAGTTGGCGATGGGGCCTACGAGGAATAGGGTCATCTTTAGGTGAATGCTGAGACTGTGAACTTAACTCTGGAAAAGGAAAAAGGTCTACATTACTTAAAGCGAATTGAGACCTCATGAATCTCTGTGGCAAAATTATGAGGCAAGTCTGTAAGGAAATTGAGAAAAGTGTTGAAAGCTGTAATACTGCCCACTTGAAGTCACAATTTAATAACTACTCCTAATAAAACTATAATAACTAAAAGAATTTTCTACCTGTGAGTAAATGCAGTCTCATTTTCGGGCTCTTTCTCGATCCCCAAAATTGTAGCTTATTGAACCATACGTAAAATAACTCCAAGACATTGTGAATTGAAATTATAATCAAAGTTTGAGTTTTTCAACGAAAGGAAGGTAAAAATGTAAAATGTCGAACGTATGCAATAATTTATTCTACTAACTAATAGAATTTAGAATCATGAAAATGATAAGGATCGGAGTATAGAGGAGCCTGATTTTATTTCAAATGCAAGAAAAAAAGATGAATGCAAAATTTTGTGAATAGCTTATCTACTTATTACTTTGATATTTCATGTAATTTTATCTTCTACCGCATCGATCCTAAAAGCCTCATTTTTTTGGGTCTTGGTGATGCAATTAGAAAATCTACGGAGCATTATATAATTTATTTAATACAATGGTAATTTATTCCTTGCATGCATTATATAATTAAACTTTGAGAATCTCAGATAATTTTTGTTTGAAGTAAACGTTAACTAAAGTCGTATGACTTTTTTAAAATGGATTTTTGAACCAATTACACCATTTTCAAGTAATTTTAAATTTTCTAAAGCTTTATGAGACAAACGAATATTAAAGGATTAAAGTTATACGCATTTGCAATTTCACAGAATAGAGAAATATTTCTTTCGGGTCATTTTTTGATTTCAAACTAATTTGAAATAAAACGAACTTATTGCCTTATCGAGCATTTACTCTGAGAAGCTCGTTTAAAAATGTTACATATTGACGTATATTCAAATAAACTCCACAAAGAAATTGATTCTTAACTATTTAATTTGAGATATCTTAAGATAGTATTTATCAACCGTCACAACTTTTAAGATATAATTTTTTTTTAATTGCTAAACTAGAGCATTAGAAATATTGCAATTTCTGTTCATATATGAATATTGTATATTTATATATTATAATTGCATTTTTAATGCCTTATTTTATATGACAGTTTTTGATATATATGATCATAACTGTGATTAATAATTAATAACTGTAATCCAAACATTCACAATTAGCAATGAGATTCAAAAAGTATTTTTCGTTCTCCAATCGTTCATACAAAAAAGTTCGCGTTCAAGTTTTGTTCCTAGATTGTTTCGCTGCTTGCGATTTGTAACGCACCATACGTAATACATTCGCTCAATTTGTTGGCATTGTTTTCATCACTAAAGTACAGTTGAGCCCTTTAATAGCCCTCCTTTCTATATCCCTTCCGAGAATTGACGCCCCGCCGTAGGTAGGTGTAGCAAAAGCGGAGCGGGCTATAATGAGTTAGTTCCCACCCACCGTCAGCCCCAAAATCGGAGCTATAGAAGAGTTTCAATGTATATCAGTTTGGTGGGATTGAAGGTATGTTTCTTCGAACCTGAGAATCACATCTTCAAATTAAGAAAATCTTTTTCTTCAGCCGACCGACTATATTTCGTTTGAGGGGAATATTTTCATGATTTTAAATTACATTTGTCTGTCGGAACATCGAATAAATAAGGAGTAACATATAAATTAAAATCTATTTGAAAA
>NC_046664.1:22388892-22425614 GCF_010883055.1 Belonocnema kinseyi
AACGTTTCATAAATACAAAACCCTTTGGTCTTTATATCGAATCTCCTTATCACTTTCTATTCTCATGTTATGTATATTAATTTTTTTTAATTTTGAATAAACCGATGCTAATTATCCTTTGTCAAATGCGAGCCTAATTTTGTTTAGCAATATTTTGGTTTCTCTTTTTCCTATGTCGATATCTTTTTATCTTTTGGTAATTTTTTGTGGTTATAACTACTCTTGATATTTTCGTATATCCAATTTTTTTATTATTACCCTATCTTTCAAGTACTCTTTATCTTTTATATTTTGTTTTGGGATTATTGCGAAGTTTAAGTTAAGGTAAACCCTTTCAGTCAGAGTCGCTTAGCGTTCCGTGGGGTTCCCCTTAAACCTTTTCCTAATGAGAAGATTTGAATTCTTGGTTAAAAAAAAACGTACCCCGAAATTAACAAAATATTTTATGAAACAATAAAATGGGTTAATAATATAAATAAATTTTTCTGTAATCCTATAATGCGATATATTGTTTAGAATGAGCATGTAACAATGTTGAAAAAATTCTAATTTATTCAAATAACAGTTAGTGACAAGAGATCATTGGTTTAGAAAACAAATTGAATTCTGAAGCCACCATTTTTCATTTTGCGATTCTGACATCAGAATAACAATTGGCGAACCCAAAAACCTATAACTAACAATTAATTGTAGAAATTCGTGCAAGAGAAAAATGTGCCCTAAAAAAGGTTGAAAAAAATAGATGATTCTCTATGATGGATGTAAAGTGGCAAAAAGATTATAATAAAATATTCTAATTACCAATAGAATTCAGAATAATAACAATTGTGAAGGTCAGAGTATAAAGGATCTTCATTTTTTTAATTCAAAAAAAAGTAGTGCAAAATTCTGAGTACAGCGTAAATAATTATTAATTTGGTGATTCATTTATATATATTATTCTGAGATATATGTTTCTTATCTTATGCCGCAAAGATTCCGAAGCTCTCATTTTTGGGGCTTGGTGACGCAATAAGCAAGTTTATTTAGCGCTTAATGATTTGTTTACTCAAGAGATTAATTTTTCGTATATTTATTATTTTACCTTCAGAAACTCAGATAATATTTTTTCTTTAATAGTGCAGAACCTTATGACATATAGATTGAATTTTCAATCAAAACTATGCAGGATATATACGAGAAAATGTTAAAAAGCAAAATTTGTAATCTAAAAAAGATTGAGATATTTTCTTGGAAGATTTTTTTTATTAAGCATAGTTTTTGTTTTAATCGTGAAAAAAGGTATTAGTGAAATTAAAAATACTTTCCAGCCATACAATGGAATAAAGGAGACTCAACAAAATGTTTTGTTGGACTAAACCAACAATTCTGGGTTCGTAAAGAAAATTTACATTGAGTTTCATTTGGCCAACCCAGTCCCTTTAGTAAATTAATTTTAATTAATTTAATTTTCAATTAAAAATGTTTAAAAACCAAATAAACTGCTTAAATTTAAAGTTCCGAAAATTTTTAAATATTTTTAAGTAAATTTCTTTGTATGTATTGCCGTAATAAAAGTTACGTCGAGCAAGACGTGTGAGGTAGATGTTACAAATGTTGTGTTTATTTCACATTTGTTATTAAGCATTAAATTTAGTGTTGCAAGCAGATGCCATTTGACATTAGGACATTATTTACTAACTACTGTTTTCTGGTCTTACATAAGAATATAATTCTAGATATATAACTGTAAGCCTATATTAATATTTCTTCTAGAACTTTTTCGAACGAGAATAAAAAAAAGATTTGCTATCTGTTTTCTCAAAAGAGAACTTTGATGCGACATCGGATCCCAGACAAGAGTGTATTTCACTTTTATATTTTCTTATATTGAATTATGGCGAGGAGCATTCTGGATTACATTTCGCTTACATGTAATATTCTAAAATGCTTAAAGATTTGGTTTTTGTTGCCAGTAGGAGCTTCAGAGAATTCATCTCGATTCAATAAGTCAACCGCGCCACTATTACGCTCTAATATTGCCAAGACGTCACCACTAGATGTTGTTAAAACAATCCGCTCTTCGGTTGGCATGGGCTCAGATGCGCCATAGTTTCTTCTAAATATGAGTGTTCTATCTTGAGGAAAAGTGTATCTGCGAATTTCGAGTACTCGGCGAAAATTTTTTGCTTAAGTTGCTTAAGTGAAAATCCGAGTATGAATGAAGAAAGACGAATGGCAGGAGGAGACCTGGACCTGGCACGAGGCGAAGTATCAGTTGGAGGAAAAGTTCTTCCTGCAGTGAGCCTGGTGGGAGAATAAGAAGGCTCGCGATGAGGATTACGAGGAATAGGATTGATATTTGATAAACGCTCCAACTGTGAACTTAACTCTGCAAGAAGAAAAAGGACAACATTTTTTTAAGCTGATTGGTATATCATGAACTCCCTGAGGCGAAATCACGACGGACGATTGTAAGTACATTGAGAAAATTGTGGAAGGCTTTAATACTGCTTACGTAAAGTCCTAATTGAAGTTCTCCCAACAAAACTATAGGAATTAGAAAATCTTCCTACCTGTTTGTAAATTCACTCTCATTTTGGCGTTTTCCCAGTTTCCACAAAATTATAGCTTATTGAAACTCACCCAAGTTAACTTGAAGTCATTGTGAATGCGCTTTTGTACATTTAAGTTTTTTAACTAAAGATAGGTGAAACGGTGACCAGCAAAAAGATTAAAATAATTTATTCTATTTGCCAATGAAGTTTAGAAGCATGACTATGAAAATAATCAGGGTATAATGAATCATCTTTTTTTTTGTCAAATGTAGACAAAAATATTTACCCAGATTATGAGTACCCTTAGTGTGAGATACAAAAAAATAATAATTTCGAGAAAGAAAAAATATTTTCGCGAAGTCAGGAGTATTTAAAATTTTAGAGTTGATTAAAAAAAATCGTCGATTTCGCCGCCTAAAATTCTCTCAAATTGGAGGAGGCAGGGTGATCTTTCACGAAAATAGGGAAATGATAGAAAAGTAAATTATAAAAAAAATTAATGTAGGTACTATACTAAATTCGGATAAAGTTCTGAAAACTACTTACTTCTGATTTATGTGAAGCTTTGTAGCTCGATCTATTTTGACTCACTAATTACGAAAATGATAGTGAAACTAACATCAAGTATGGTATTTAAGGTTAAAGCGATCAACACACTATAAAATTTATGTTTTTCCGTTCACTTAATGAAATATTAAATAAGAACCAAAAAGGAATAAATAACTTTCAATGTTATAAGGTAAGGATACCAGTCAGTGAGATGCGACTGGTGAATGACACCCTGGATGGATTCATTTACTTATTAACAAATTTAATCGAAATTAAAATTTAAATGAAGGCTTCGTAACAGGTATCATGCTTCAATAGATTTAGGATATTTACAAGAATGGACAGTGCTTCGAGCAAAAGTGATTCGTTTCTGCAGAGCAAAGTTTTTATAATGATTTATTATGAGCAATACTATTAACCGGCATGTGAAATGATATGAACCCACGACAGTATCACTACATAAACTAAGGCATAATCAAATTAAATTTAAGTTAAACCATTAGTTTTTATTAAAACGATAAGTAAACATCTAAATAGAATAGTAACTCACTTTTATTCTAAGAATTTTACAAAATTGAAAAATGTATATTTGATGTGATTTTCATTTAATAAGGGGCATTACAAAATTGTGATTGAGCGAGAGATGCTGCTAGGAAGACTTGCCGCGGTTCAGCCGCAATTATAACAATTTAGAACATTTTATTGAGCGAGATATGCTGCTGGGAATACTTGCCGCAGTTTTGTTATCTTTGGAACTACTTTGAAAAAACAAATAAAGAGGACACTTAGAGAAAATAGAAACAGAGCATGCAGACTTTAGAGCAAAGATTCGGAAAGCATGATGAGCATAATAAAAAGGTAGCAAAATTGGAAAGTAGGATAGAAAAGATGGAAAAATAAAATCGGAAGTTTGTTGATAGAGAAAATAATAAAAAATAACAAAAAATTGTTTTTGAAAGAAGAAGTAAAAGAGGGCATTCGAATTCGTTTCTTTCTAAATAATTCGGTCCAAAGAATGTTTTTGACGTGGATTTTAAAATAAAATTATTAAAATTTAAGAATTTTGTTTTTGGAAGAAGAAAATCTTTTGATTTTTCTGGCAGATGTCAGTTTGGTAATCATTGAAGTAGCCAGGAAAATCAGTGCTTCAAACCTTTCGCTTAATGAAAGAAGTTTTACATTTTCATCTTCAATTTCCAAACAACACCCTTGAAATTTGTAAACTAACGATATATGGTCGAATATCTTTGCTTTATTATTTTGTTGTCTTAAAAAAAAACAAAGTTAAAATGTAAAGAAATCTATTAAATTAAAATGTGCGGAAAGCACAATGCGGGGAAAACAACATTTTAGAAAGAAAGAATATTATGGATTCCTGCAGACGTTGAGGAGGTATTAACAAGTCTACAAATTCTAAAACGCTAAACATAAGAATCGTTAAAATATTATAGCTCCGAAATATTTAGAAAAGGAATCTTGGGGGGGGGGGGGCAGAAGGCGGGCGAAACAATCTCAAGAAAAGTTTAAGATTTGATTGATAAATAACTAGCTACAGTTTTACACTTACAGTACGAGAAGGCAAGTCTTACCATCATTCACAGAACCTTACGAATTTAATTGTGAATTATCTAGATACTGTTATTCTCTTTAAAAAATAAAAAAATGAAATTTAAAATCACTTCCAAAGCTTCCGTGTACTATTGCTCTAAATAGGAAATCAAAACTTTAAGACAATTGAAAAGTATCCATAAAAGGTTGCAGCTACTTATAGAACTATAGCGAGAACGCTTTCCTCTGTAGTGTGAACCCTAAACGACACCATCAGAACGAGCATCGAGACCGGAGTGTCGAACTTAGTGGGTCGTGTCTCCTAATGGACAGGCTCTCACTGCCCCACCACGTTACAAGTGGGAGTAAGAAGAGGGAAAGGCTAAAGAACATAGGAAGAAGATAATTAAAGAAAAAAGAGATAAAGGAAAAAATATATAGTGTTAAAGGGTCCAACATTATAAGAGAAGGTACTAAAGGAAAAAGTGGAAAAATTGATAAAAATGATAGATGATAAATTAGAGAAAGAGGAAGTGCCAAGTGTGGGAAAGGAAACGCGAACTGCCTGTTTTTAAAGAATTTTTTTTCAAACAATAATAAAGTTCATTTTAAGATATTCACAATAATAACTGTATACTTTTGATTTAGATGAGACCACATTCTATGAGACCACGTTCTAAATACATCTGATAGAACATTACTTTAATACAAAGAAGCGAATGCATGGAATGGATAAAGAAATACTAAGCTAATTAAGTGTTATTTTTGTCCGCAGTAATAGCTAGCGGAATATACAGGCTTTATTTGAAATCGTGAATGTTTCCTTATTGTTGCACACTGATGCCATTTGTAGTTGAGCCATTACTTCCTATCAGGAGTAATGTGGTCTCACATACGTATGTCATCTAAGGAACATTATTATAAGGCTATAATAACTATTTTTATCTCTATCCACAAAAAAGGGTCTAGGTCATTGACAAAAGATTTGAGCCCTAAGAATGATAGTGCTTTGACTTTTTATTGTTATTTACGATTATTTGTAGAATTTATTAATTCGTAATTTCTTAGGGCAGGATGTGGAGGGTCACGCTTCCAGAGTCATGCTTTCCCTGTTCTATCCCTCTTTCGATCCTACTACAGACTGCCTCTTTCAATCCCTCTCAATCCCTATGTTCCCTTTGCTTCTTCTACTTTCCCACCTTTCTTCACTTCTTGTCTCCCCCTCTCTCTTTCCTTCTGTGCCTCTCAACATGGAAGCAATAGTATCAATAGTATTAATATAGGATAAGGTCTGGTAGAAGGAGACTAGGCTCTGGCACAAAGAGAAAGCTTAACAGGAGGAAGATTACTCACTGGCAAATATCTGACAGGAGTGTAAGAAGTTTCGCAACGAGGAACACGAGGAATTGGGTTTTCATTATGAGTTGAACACTCGGAGTGTGTACTTAAATCTGCAACAAAAAATAGGATTAAATTTTTTGTGGCAAAATATTGAGACAAGACTATGAGGGCATCAATTATAGTTATTAATTCTCGCGCGTTTCCTGAATTGGCGGTACATATTGGAAATTGTCTTAAACTACTGCAATTTGTAAATCAGACAATTTCTATTGAAAGAGATATTTATTTAGTCTACGAAATTTCTCAAAACGATGATTTCGCTTTTTCGATCAGATACTTGATTTGCTTATAATGCTTTACAAAGTTTAAAATTACTTAAAAATGGTGTAATTGCATAGAAAATCTTATTAAAAACAAGTTTGCAGTCCACCTATATAGGAAAACTTAGTAACGTGAAAAATAATACGACAATTCATTCGACTTTAATTCACGTTTACTTTTTTGTAATGATCTGAGTTTCTCAAGGTTAAATAATAACACACATGCAAGGAATTAACCATCATTGGATGAAATAAATTACTTTATGCTCCATAAATTTTTTAATTGCGCCACTCATCTGCAAAAATGAGAATTATACGATCGATGAGAGAGAAGATAAAAAACATAATTATCTCAGAATAGTATATATACATAAAAGATCAAATTAATCATTAGTTAAGCTATTTTCAAAATTCTGCGCAAATATTTTATTCTTGCATTTTAAAAAAATGAGGATCCTCTATACACTGATCTTTATCATTGTCATTATTCTGAATTTTATTGGTAAGTAGAAAAAATTGTTGTAAAGTTTTTGATTACCACATTTTCACATCCCTTTAGTCTAAAAACTCAAATTTTGTTTAAAATTCCAATTCACAGCCCCTTGGAGTTAACTTCAGCGAGTTTAAACATGTATACCTTTTTTGTCTTGCAGAGTTAAGTTCACAGTCCGAGAGTTCACTTAATGGCCACCCTATTCCTCGTAGGTCTAATCGCGATCTTTCTCATTCTCCGACCAGCAGTTTTCTAGGAAGAAATCTTCCTGCTACTGAGACTTCGCCTCGTGCCAGGTCTAGGTCTCCTTCTGCCAGGCGTCTTTCTTCATTCGTACTCGGATTTCCACTTCAAAAACTTAGATCTATTAGACTTATACCATACAATAATCCGTGTCGGGTATTCAAAATTCAAAGATACACTTTTTCTGAGGATAAACCACTTGAATTACGAGGAAAATATGGTTCATCTTTGCCGATGCCAACCGAAGAGCGAATTGTTTTATCATCATCCACTGGTGACGTCTTTGCCATATTTGAGCGTAATAATACAATTCTTCGTGGAATATATACTCGTAATAATGGCGTTGCGAAACGGTCGAAAATAAACATGACCAGCGGCAAGGTTTACGTATTGAGCCGAAATGAAGTGCATGAAACTCCAATGGGCAATAATAGTCCAATCAATAGGAGTTATAGAATAGTACGTGTAGACGAAATATAAATGAAATTCCTCAACACCAGAATTCAATTTTAGAGAGTGTAAAAGTAAAAGAGATTATTGTTTGTAATCCAATTTTGCATTAAAATTCCACAAATAACTGTTAATTTGAATAAAAAGTCAACGTATTATCATTCTCATGGCTCAAATATTTTGTCAGTGCCCCTGTCCCTCTTTTGTGGAAACACATAAAAAAGTTATTATAGACTTATGATAATTAGATACTTAAAATTACTTTTGTATATGAGACTAAATTACAATAAATAGGAAGTAATGGTTCAACGTCAGAATGGCATCAGTTTACAATAACAAAAAGAAACAATTTTACTTTCAAATGAAGTCTATACAATTATTTAGCTATTGTGGACTACCACATTCCTATTATAGATCTCCTATTTCTTTCGTTATTAATTTAAAAAAATAATTTTTTGCGTATTACTACTCTTCAAAGTAATTATTTTAATATATTTATATCATGCAACACTATAATTAATTTTTTCATATGGAATCACCATAGGCCTATGATGATTTTCCTATAATACTCGCAAAAAATATTATTTAGGAAAAAGGCTTTATCTAACTTAGGAACATAGACGATTTTTAATTACGTAAGAGTCTTGCCTCCCTGAGCTTTTCAAGGTACAATTATATAAATGAGTATTCTTAATTTCATAACATTATAAAAATCTACATTGTCTTTTCCGTAGGATTTTATTTATATTATTAGAATGATAAGATACAAAATTGTGCTGCTTAATATTTTTTCGGATATGTTTTGCATTTTCTCAAAAAATTATCGAATAAGAACTGAAATCATTGTAAATCAGATAGGTACACTTACAGATACGCTCTTGAAGTCGTAACGTCTCTTAGCGATAACATTTTTTTAGAAAAAAGCAAAGTAATAATTATTACTTTTAAAAATTTTTTAGAAGCCTCATTAAGTACTCTTCAGGGGACTTTCAAGTTTCATTCATTCTGATTTGAAAATTCAAATGTTTTTTTTTAATTCGACTTTTTAGACAAAAAATTCATCTCGTTGAAGTCAAAATTTAATTATTTCGATGAAAAATTCACATTACCTGCAGAAGCTTTATTGGGGGACGAACATTCAACTATTTAGTTACAAAAATTTTTATTTTTTAAACTCATCCATTCATTTGGAAAATAACTTTTTGGTTTCAAATTAATATTTTCGGTTAAAATATTCAATTTCGTTTGGATAAATTTGTTTTTTTTTTTAGTTTAGAAATTAAACTATTTTGATTTAAAATTGTTTTTCGTTGGAAATTCTTTTTTTTTACCAATTTATCAAACATTAGGTCGGTCAGACTCTTTTAAAAATCTTTATGCATATCACTATTAAATTTGTTAAAATTAACAGAAGAAAGAATGCTTTTTTTCCTTTGAAAACCATTATATTTAGAGGGTTCCCAAGCCCAATGAAGTGTAACATGTATATCCCATAAAAAATGTTTTTGTACATGTTATACAGAATTATATACAGACATTAATTATTTTTTAAATATCACTCCCATAAGTCTATTTTACATGGTCCACAAAAACCACACAAGTGAGAAATAGGAAGTTGCGAAAATGTTATGTATCATAAACAATTTGCATTTTAAAAACCACAAAAAATTATAACTACCGCCAAAAATGTGCAAAACCGCATTGAGCACTTTTGGGATCTTTTTTGGGATCTTATAAAACAGACTTAAGAATTTTCAAACTATAATTTTTCTTGAAAAAAAAACGCAAATATTGTTTTATGGATTTAATTAAATTTTGCATGAAAATTAAAATAATAATTTTCTAATGAATGTTTGAACCACCCTATGAAAATTTGTCTTTTTGAATTAAAAGTTTGTTCTCTTAAATTGAAAATGTGGATTATTTTGGTAGAATGTTCCACTATTTTGTTTAATATTAACTTTTTTGTTAAAAATTCATATATTTGGACAAAAATTCAACTGCCTGATTAAAAAAAAAAACATTCTTCAAATGAATTTTTTTGTGAGTGGAACGAAAGGAGAAAATATTTTTCCAGAAAAAATTTTATGAAAAAAAATGTAAATTTTTGGCTCCATATAGTCTGCAAAGACGAATAGAAAATATGTTATTTTCTGATGATAATACAGATTTCTTGACTACCTTCTTTTTTAAGAATTCAAATTTCCTGTTTGAAAATTAAACTTTTGAAATCCGCTCCCCACCCCCCTTTTTCCAGACATCCTTTGGAATTTCATCTATACCAGGTTCCTTTCGATATTTCATTATTCCAAACACCTGGACTATTTTTTTCTTGTTGTGTCCTCTACCATATCTCTTTCTCTAAAATACATTCCTCCTTTTCTTACTTTTCTCTCTAATTCTCCCACACTGAAAAAATGGATCGCTGAGCTAACTGCTGAGTTAGTAAGATAAGCTCCTGCTGTTTTATTAGTGGCTACTGTTATTGTATTAGTTCGTACAACAATTCCATTAGTTGTCCTAACTATTTAGTTAGTACGAGCAACCAAGTAAATGGTTGTCCCAACTAACAAAATAGCCTTTCCATATCTTACACACTAAATAGTTATCCCAACTAACCATTTTTTCAGTTTAGGAAATCCATAAAATATTTTTCCATTTTACCATTTTAATATTTTGGTTAACTCTTTTTTTCTTTTTTCTCTCTATTTTAGACCCTCCAGTCCTCTTCTTCCGTCCTAGACTACCCCGCATCTTATTCAAACCTTTTATTCTCTTCCTCTTTCTTTTGGCCACATAACTTAGTATACTCCTTCGTTTTTCTCCTATATTCTTCTCCACAACTTTTTTCTTTCCTTCATTATCTTGATGCTTTTCTGACCTTCTTTTTCTCTTTACAATCCTTATCCCATCCACCTCTATTCACTTCTTTGCTAACTTCTTTCTTCCTTGTGCACTCTAATCCTTTTTGATTTCTCCTATCATTTTTTCCATCTCCTCGTCCGCATTTCTCTCTCAGACTTTGATGTTTCTGACCTTTCCTCTAAACTGTTCTTTTCCTACAATTGACCAACCTCGTTTTCCTGCTATTTTTACCGTTGCTTCATGTTCATCAATATTGATATTACTTTTTCCTCCCTTTAATGTCACTATTAGGGGAAAGTGATTCGAGTCAATATAATCTTCTACCACTAGTTTCTTGACCTTCTCTTACCTCATTATTGACTATCACATAATTAATTACCGTTTCCCTTTCTCCTCCCGAGCTTGTATATTCTCCTTCCTCATCTCTCTCTCTCTCTCTCTCTCTGTATTTCAATTCAAGATAAACCATCCCAACTCCTTCAAGCTCTTTAACAACTTTTTTCCTCCTTAATAATACCTTACCTTTAGATTTTATTCCTCCCTCTCCTCCTCATCCCCTTCCTGCTCTATCTCATGTTCTCGCATTGAAATCCCCGCTCATTACAAGGCTTATCTCTTCCTTATTTTCTTTTATCATTTCTATCATCTCCTCTGCCATTGTTCTCGCTATTTTATTCTTCCTCACTGCGCTTTGAACATACAATTTGTAATTTGTTGGTAACTTCCCCTTACTCTTTTCCATCCTTTTTCATCTAGCCACGTCGCCATCATTACTATTACATCCTACTGTGTCAAATTTATCATAAACTCCGTATCCTTTCTCTCTAATCCTGCTATATTCCAGCAACATAGACTCCATCTAATCGTCCTCTTTTTTCTCCAGGCTTTCATATAAAAGCCTCTTCTTTGTCATTACTTTTTATACATAAGAAATTATCTGTTAACTTCAAATGGCATCGGTTTGCAACATTAAAACAGTTTCGTCTTTAAACTAGAAAAAATACAATTTTGCAAGATTTTTTTTTTTTCGGTTTGAACATTTAACTATTTTAGTTATTAAGTTTTTTTTACTTATTTACTTACTATTCTACTACTTTCGTTAAAAAAGAACAATTTCGTAGCAAATATTAATGTTTTGCAGAATAAAAGAGTTTTTATTAAAAATGTAACTAGTATGGTTCCAAATTGAACCATTCCTATTTTCCTTCGTTTGGGAAAATTTTGAGCTGTAGGATTTGAAATTATTTTTTGTAAACAATTGTAACATTTGTAATGATCGCGGAAATAATTTATTTCTCGAAGGGGTGTTCTGAGTTTTTCGATCGAACCCTCATTTTCCTTATAATGCAATTTTTCTCCAAATTCTGCGTTATTATTTTTTCCTATATTTTGGAAAAATGAGAATCGTTGATTCGGCTGTTTACCTGATGGCGACCAAATTCCAGGTGTTCCTCGTTTTGAAACATCCCCTTCTCCTGACAGACATTTTCCAGGTTGAACTCTTTCATAAATTTGAAAAGGAACATATTTAGATTCAACCTTGTATATGATAAAATAATAAACACAATCGACTAATCTCGAATTTTTATCCTTCAAGAAATTTCTATTCCAATTTTACCATTTTTTGGAATTATGTTCTAGGTTTTGGCATCTTGTCGTAATTTTCAAATACCTGCATTTGTATTGTACCTGTCATGTATTGGAATTTTACAATGCAAGTGAAGCAGCCAGTAACACTTCTGTATCATCTTAGCAGCTGGATATCTCAAGACCTGTTTACGCTATTCAGTGAATTCATGGAATTTAGGGAATTTTTGAAGTTCATTTGGGTAATTTATCTTAAGTCACCATAAATTACCTGTCATATTACTATAAATTACAAAAAAATTAATAAATTTCCGAAACTTTATAAAAATGTTTGAAATTGAATGTAAGCTAATTTATGGTGAGTTTGCCATATTTACCTGTAAAATTATCATAAATTACGAAAAATTTCCATATATTTCCGGTAATTTGTTGGTATGTTTAAATTGCATTTTGGGCAATGTATGGGAAGATAACAGAAATTACCTGTAATATCACCACAATTTACCATAAATTACCAAAATTTCATAAATTTCCGGAAATTTATAAAATTGTTTAAAATTGAATTGTGGCTCATTTATAGTAATTTGCCGTATTTATCTGTGAAATGTACATAAATTACCGAAAATTCCCATAAATTTCTTGAAGTTTATTGGTATATTTAAATTGCAGTATGGGCAATTTATGGTAAGTTACTAGAAAATACCTGTGATATCACCACAAATTACCGTAAATTACCGAAAATTTAATGTTTTTCCGGAAATTTATAAAAAGGTTTAAAATTGAATTTTTTCTAATTTATGGTAAGTAAAATGTAAATTAAATACCTGTAAAATGACCATAATCTACTGAAAATTTCTATAAATTTTCGGAAATCTTCAGATATGTTAAAGTTGCATTTTGGGCAATTAATGGTAAGTTACCAGAAATTACATAAAATATCACCACAAATGACAATAAATTACCGAAAATTTTATAATTTTCCGAAAATATGTTAAAATGTTTAACATTTGAGTGTGGGTAATTTTTGGTAATTTATTATATGTACCTGTAAAATTACTATATATTGTCAGAAATTTATAGACATCTATGATATTGCTACAATTTACCACAAATTACCGAAAATTTCCGGAAATTTATAAAAATTTTATAAATTTAATTTCGGGTAATTTATGGACATTTATCATATTCACCTGTAAAATTACTACAAAGGACCCAAAACTTCCATAAATTCCCAGACATTTATAGAAATTTTAAGTTAAATATGGGCAATTGACCATGTTTACCTGTAAAATTACCATAAATGAAAGAAAAATTCCGGAAATTCATAGGCAGTTTTAAATAGAATTTTGAGTATTTTATGGTAAGTTACTATAAATTACCTTTAAAATTACCGTAAATCATGCTTTCTTAATTTGAAATCGAGCGTGGGCTGAAATTATGACTGTATTTAGAAAAATGTCTGCAATCGTCTATTTGGTATAAAAAATATAATTGCGCATTTCACGGAATCCAAAGAATTCATGAAATTCCAGGAATATACCAAATTCACAGAATTTACGGAATCCATAGAAATCACGAAATTCATGGAATTTAAAGACCACGAAATTCGTATAGCGCATGAACTTTAAGGAATTCTTGAAATTTAAGGAATTCAAGAAAATGACGGAATTTACAGAATTTACGGGATTCGAAGAATGCGTTTCTCCAATAAGACATAAAGAAAAAAATTGTATTTTTTAACTTTACTTTAAGGTCAGACCATTTTTAATTAAGGCCATATGAAAAATGAGTTGCAAAATATTCTATGGTCTGTGTCAGCTTTAATTTCACATTTAAGATTTTTCAAATCCATTATCTAGCAGCTTTCTAATAAGCTTTGCCTCATTTACAATTATCGATAAAACCGTTCTTCTTTTAATAATAATAATCATGTAGGTATATACAATTCTAGTAATATTTAGTAACAACTATTGTTATTTAAAAAATAACAATTTTATCAGATTTGTAACAGATAAAAAGATTATTAGAAAGCTGCAAAATAAATAACTACAAAAAACTTAAATGTCTTATTAAAGCTAGCACAGAACACCATAAAAATAACTAACAAAGATAGAAGATCTTGACGGTGAAATTGCAACTGGCAGATTAGAAATTATGAAAAATTTTATTTAACATAAAAGTTTTGTTTTTTCAATGAGCTTTTGAAATATAATTTTAGAATAGTTAAGAAAAATAATCAAATTTTCAATAAACATGAATTAAACCAAAAATTACTAGAATTTCGAAAAAGTACACTTGGCATTCATAATCAGGGGACTGTAACACGACCCAATAATTAGAGGCGGTTCATTTCGAAATCTGCTGACGTGAGGGAGTTATTATAATTTATAAAAGATCGGCAACCATTATGAAAAAATGTAGTTATATTTATTGTCATTTTTAAATACCAGTAGTCACAGTAGAAGTAACTTGTGTTACAATCGTAGTTATGCCAATAAATATTTGTCATCATTTTTAAATATCTATCTATACTAAGGAAAACCTTTCGTAACTTTAGCCTGGAAAAAGCGCTAAACCGTTCATATATCAATTACGTAAAAGGCGAAGTCTTACAAAGAATCTTAATTGCGATAAAAATATGAAAATTATAAATTGTGCACATTTGTATTAATTTTTGGTCAGAAGATTATTTTTCGTGTTCTTTGTACAAACAAAAAATAATTTAAGGTCTTCCGAGAATAGAAATGAGTGTCACGACGACACATCTAAAATTAAAATACATTTAATTGTTTTTACGATTATTTTAATTAAGACTTATTACTCAGGGGAAGAGATTTATGAATATTCAAAAGAATAAATACAAAGAATGGTCAATTTAATGAATTTTTCCCTTAAATATTTTAATAGAAGTGGGACGATGGTCGTGGGGGCTAAAGCGTAGGCTTTGGACTCACTCCTTCGGCTTGCGGGTTCGATTCCCGCCTCGCACTCTGGAAGAGTCTCGGTGGCCCCATGCGGTGAACACTAGCCTAGCAAGAGAGTTGTTCATCTCCGGAGAGTCGTGGGACCCGGTACCTCTAGAGAAAAAGGTTTTCTCTAAGTACTTAAGGCTGTTGCTCTTGGTGGTTGGGAACCCACTTTAAACTGTAGGTCACCCTTCCACCACCAAGTAAGTGTGTGGAGGGTGTGTAAAGGAATAGAGAAGGTGTAAGAAAAATGTAAACCCTTAGGGGACACATTAGAAGCTTCCATTCCATTCCTTAAATATTTTAATTTTTATAATTTCAAGCAAATACATTAATCATATTCATTAACATACATTTCTCAATAAATGATTCAAAGAAACCTGCTCTTGCATTAACGTTTATCTGAAAATTTTAATTTATACCCTATTTCCACAATTTCTAAAAATACTTTATGAAGTATTTTTATAATTTCGCATCCAAAAACAAATGAACTAATTTTAGATATAAATTTTAGAAACTTTCTGCAGCTTTTCAGTATCGATATATGTTAATGAAAATTTAGTCTTAAATATGCTAAAAAAATAAAACTCAACATAAAATTTATAAACAAGTGCAATTTCAGCTACTGTGCCACTAAAATCTTGGTATAAAACTGATTATACAGTAGCAGTTATTGAATCTTCTGACCGCGAATGTCAGCTTTTATTTTTTAGTTCTTAAAAATCTCTTATAAATCTTTTCCTAGTTTTTCCATAAAATTTAATAAAGAGGCTGTGACACACTGGACAAGATCGTCAAACCTCGTCCCAGCTCGGCTTATTTTAACCTATTCATGAATTTTTAAAACAATTCAATTATACCTGTTTCTATCATTTCATTGTGTATAAATTCGTAAGTACATTTAAACTCGAGATATTAACTTTAAAAAAATGTCGTTGAAAATCGTTTAAAATAACAAAAACATCATTGCTCAAATTCTTTTAAAGCTTAACTTCTGTTTAAATCTCTTCAATTTTACTAAATATTTCTTGAATTTACTTCATTTCTAAATTGAAACATTTTGCTTTCAATTCTTCTACACTTTGTGGAAATTTTTAGGAAATCATTTGATATGTTAAAAACCTTACGGGAGTTATTATTACACCTTTAAGCCATTTCTCTTTCCGGGTATGCGCGACTCACTCGGTGAGGAAGGGAGATACTGCTCCGACCCAGATTTCAGATCAATCTCTCTAGTAATCGCACGAAATGAAGAGCCTCAAAAAGTGGTCATGTGAGGTTCCCCACTCGAGCCAATTGGTATTGATATTTAAAAAATTTTAAAAATTGCCTTTAAATCTTTTATATTATTTTTTGACCATTTTTTTTTTTAATCTCTTGAAAACTTTTTATATAATCCTTTAAAATTCATTTTTCGAAATACAAAATTATTTTTATTTTTCCTCGGAACCTAACTTTTTTTAATTTTCGTGCAACACTACAAAACTTCTTAAAAATTTTGACAATTTTAAATTATTTTTTAATCGTTTTAAAACTTATGCAACATTTTTCTTCAGTCTTTTACACACTCTTTGAAATTATTAGGAAATAATAAAAACGATTTTTGACCTTTTCTAATTAAAAAAAAAAAATGAATCTCCTCAAATCTTTCATATTTATTAAAAATCTCAAACTTTTCTTCGAATTCTTCAAAATAAGATTTTGTCCATAATTTAATTGTTCTTATTTCTTTAAAAAGGTAAGAAAGTTTACAGATGATCTAATAATGATTGTTATAATCATTTGCAATTCAAATTTTCTCTTCTATCCTTAATATTTAGAAACATTCAGAAATAATTTTTTTGATGAATTTACATGATTTATTTATAAATTTATATATACATAGTTGGTTGTGCTGAAAATTTATAAGATAAAATTTTTACGTAATCAGGTAAACATACCTGCTTCTCCGCCCTCATAACAAAACGCAATGAAACTCGCACCCTTCCCCCCTCTTTAATGTTAAGTATTATGTGAATGTTCCATTATCAATATTTGTTTTCCATGTATGTTATTTACTAATACGATTGTCTTTTAAATATTGTGTAGCTTTATTCATTGTGTTCATTTGAATTGCGTGAGGGCACCTGTTGCCAGAGCCAAATTTTAAAGTTTAAAAAATTATTTATATAAAAAAAATTAAGGCAAGGAACAAAGCCCATCACGAGTTTTAATTATTATCAAATACTTTATTTCATTCAGAAATTTTGATGCGTGAAAAAGAAACCTTCATGCAATAGAAAACAAATTAATGAGTGCATTCTCTAATTAAAAATGATTTTGTTTCGCAAAAATATATCAGTTATCTTTTTTAAACCCAAGCGTGGTTTTCCAATGGTAAAAAATACCGATAATAAAGAAATGTAGATTTTTCATGCATGAAAATAAAGTTCAAGAAAAATAATAAGGCCAATTAAAGACATAAATGTGTTTTTTTTCTCTTGTAAAATTTAGAGATCATTCTTCATTAGAACTGACTTGATTTCAGATGAAGAGAAACATTTTTCTTAATTGTAATTAGGAGTAAAAAATATAAAAAATTAAATTACAATAATTACTGAGGAAAAACTATTAGTTGCGTTATTTAAATATTTTTGTTTAATGTAGAAAAAGTTGAAATTTTTTTTAGCAAAAGAAATTCAATTTTAACTGTAGGTTCAACAAAAATAAAAATTTAATTTTTTTTTGGGCACCCAAGCTTTCAAGCTAACAATATATTGAACCAAATAATTATTAATAATAAATTAATAAATTTCAACTTCGAATAAAAAACAAACCTCTACAACTAATAAAAATAATGATTTCATATGATTTAAAAAATGTATCAAATAATGTAAATAGTTAATTCTGTGTGGATATTACATATTAGAATTTTTTGACAACGAGGTCCCGTTATTTATTTGAAAGATTTGTCTAAAAAGGGAACGTTCATTACAATCCGTTTCGTTAATTATCTAGTTTCACGGTTTCTTTTCAAAATAGCTCTAAAACGTATGTAAATTGTTCAAAGTAACGAATAACTGCAAGACAAGAATAAAACAAAAGGGGCAAGAAGGTTTTTTCAAATTCTTCATTGTTTAAAATTTTTTAAATGTACGAAATAGTATGTACCTGACTGAAGATATTTGTGGCTTCTGTGACGGTTCGGCAGTCATACAGAATTTGGAACGACGTAATCGTAAAACTACGTAAAAACATAACCTCAAAACTCTTTAAGTCAAAACTCGAAAATAACTAAATTTCAAGCCCAAAAATTTGCAAAAATCTTCTTGCCCCTTTTACTTTATGTTTACTTTGCTGTTATTTGTTATTTTAAACAATTTACATATGCTTTACGACTATTTTGTACAGAAAGCCCTCAAAGTAGACAATTACCTCAGTTTCAATTTCTTAAATTAATAACACTATTAGTATATTTCCTTATTGCGTTATTTGAATGAAGTGGATATATAGTCTGTGAAAAACTTGAGATTAAGTAAGAAACTAAAAATACGGTTCGTATACTAACCTTAAAATCTACACAGCAGGGTAATTCCTGCACTTTACACAAAATCGCACTTATTATAATATAATAAAACAATGATTCAAAATCCCTAGCAACTTACCTGGTTATATTAGCTTTCGAAATTATGGATGTTCCTGACAAATTCCGTAATAATTACGGAAATTAAACTTCACACAAAAAATAAAACTTCACACACGAGGCCCACGAGCTGCTCATCAGGTTAGATCGCGTTCTTCTTTGTTTCTATGGAGCGACATATACATCGAATACTGCGCATGCGCAAAATTGTTGGCTTATAAAACCTACAATACATGTATTGGAATGCACGAAGGTGACTCCACGTTTAAAAACATTACAATACATGTATTGCAATTTCGGCATTCCAATACCGTGTTTGCAATTTAACCCTACGTTTGTATTGTAGAAGTGCTGTATGTGTTTTGTAGAATTCTATACATTTTTAACAGTGTAGTTTTCGGCACCTGGTCAGCATTTATCATATTAAGAAGCAACTCACATACTATGCAATTTCTCTTAAATATTGCAAAAAATAGACGACGAACGCGGGACTTTCACCGTCCGGCAAGACGGCGGTCTGAGGGGTCCCCACTATTCTGCGCTGAGAGCGTGAGCGGTGTAGAGCGAACTTATGTGTTAAGTAAAATATTAGTTCGTATGCATTGCAGAGAAGAAAGTGGAGGGGGTAGAGGCACGGCTTCCGCCGTCGTTTCTTTGAGCGTTCGCCCGTAGTTATGTTGGGCGGGTCGTCTTGCCGGAGGTCGTCTTGTTGGACAGCTAGTGTATCAGAATTTGTCCCTAGTCCTTCAATTTTAATAAAATTTGCTAAAATTATAATGCTATATGAAAGAACTTTGGGCCCAAAGGATTTTCAATATGTTCGAAATTGCGGAAGTCGCGTATGTTGAAATCCGGTGTCACATTTTTTTTAATTATCAATATTTCTGGAAAAGTAATTGGATTTTGATAAAAATTGGACAAATTATAGGTCAATTTATATATTTTGAGAATATGATACAATCAAAAAAATGTATTTTATTTTTCTTGAAAAAAAGTCCAAAGCTAATTGTGATTCCATTTTTCGTGAATCCAATCATCGTTTCATGAAATATTGATAGTTCAAAAAAATTGACCGCGAAATTCAACATGTGGTAACTTCCGCAATTTTTATAATTTTCAAAAATCCTTTGGGCCCAAAATTTATTTCGAATAGCTTTATAGTTTCACTAGCTGTCATAAAAATCGAGCCAGCAAGGGCAGATCTTGAAATTTATGACGTAAGCTGAGCCTATAAACAGAAGAAACTAGTTAGGATTTTTATTTTCGTTTTTAATCGAGTCGCATTTTCAAATCTAGGTTTGCAATTGTGGCATTGATATCATAGATCGTGTTGTAAAACTTGATTTCAAGTAAGAAGACACAGAATGCGATTCGGTTTGATTTAATAAATTTGTTGTTGTTTCAATCATAAAATATAATTATTATATAGAGAACCAAATATTTGGTAGACCTAGTATTTGAGTGATTTAACCAAAAATTGTTTTGGGACAATAAAGTATTTTTTTTTTAATTGAGCGCACCCGCGTGAAAAAAGTTCAATGGGTCAACCATGGTTCAACAATAGCATAAGTGAGGGTCAACGTGGGGTAAGCGTGGAGTAAGCGTAGTACAAGATTGGGTCAATCGACCAGTGCAATTAGATTTTGACCTTTAACTTTATACATAGACTGAGATTTTTTTACCATTCATTAGTGGTAAAATGAAAGTATTAAATCTGAGTTTACCCATGCGCATCATTAACCCTTTCGCTGCTATATTAAAAAACGTATTACTTTCTATTGTTATGAATTGCTCGAGTTCTATTCCCCCTACGAAGACGAAACCGGGCTATATAGATAGTTAGCGCGGTTTCCTAATTATAATTATAAGATATTGTAAGCCATTTGATGCATAAGAAAAAAGTTATAGGCGCTGTAAGTTGAAAAAAAATTTCGTGCATCATTTTTCACTTTTTTCCGTAAAATATTTTTCTGGTACATCTAAGACGAAAAACCTGAATGACAAAGTTGAAGAAGAATGTTTTCTGCATATAAAAAAATAATCCTTATAGCTTAATTAGGCGCTCGCCATTCCACGCCTAAAGTTCAGCTTGCAATTGTGATGTCGTTTGATCAATCGCGTGGCGCTTGCACTTCAACTGCACTATTCTAATAATTACTGGCAATTACTCAATATCTTCTACGATAAATCAATCGTTTTAATCAATATATCTTTAAAATGTACTATTTTCGTCATTTTTCATAGTAAGAAAAAAGTGTTTCATCTCTAAATCAAACAAAATGATGTCATTTTTATGTTTTTATCATTAACAAATGGACTCTTTTCCGCATCACTCGTGAGGTAGAGTCACCGGAACATTCTTTTACGTGGTTTCCACAACAGACCTAATCCACGGACACTATAGACTTATTTTTTCTTCCTTTATGTCGGTCTTTCTTCGTCGCATTCCCTTTCAATCTCGCTTTCGTCATCGCTCTCAATTGTCGAGGTTGATTTTTCGGATATTTTTCCCAATTTTTTTGCCAATCCCGGAATTTTCACCATCGTTGGGAATTCGTCTTCGTCGTCCAAACATTGGTCAGTCACTGTCTTAATTGAACATGTTTCGCCGTAACAAAATTTCCAAAGCATGGAGCATTTAAATCCTGACTTTCTGCATCCGTACGCTCCGCTACATTCATTTGTAGGTCCACATGAAATCATGTTCAAGAACCGATTCTCAAGAATGGCAAATGTAATGATAGTTAATTTTTAAGATACATCAATTAAAATGATTAATTTATGGTTAAATATATTGTAGGATCGGGAGTAATTAATGGAATAGTTCAGTTGAAGTACGTCATGAGTATAGAAAGAGGGAGAGTGAGAGGCCAAGCGCACCTCGACACTAGCGAGCGTCATGGGATTGATCAAACGACTTCACAATTTCAAGCTTAACTTTAGGTTTGGAATAGCAAGCGCCTGATTCAGTTATCAGGATCATCTTTGTTTTGAAAATACGCGGAAAACGTTTTTCTCCAATATTATTAGGAAGGATTTTTGTCTTAGATGCACCAAAAAAAGTTTAACGCAAACAAGTGCAAATTGAAGCACGATTTTTTTTCTGTGCATCAAACGGGTCATAATAATACAAAATTATAATTAGGAAAACCGCTAACGAATCAAAATAGCCCGGTTTCATCTTTGTAGGACGAATAGAACTCGAGCAATCTAGAAAAATAGAAAGTAATACGTTTTTCAACTTAACGGCGAAAGGGTTAATGCTGCAAATGCGCAAACTCAGATTTAATACTTTTATTTGACTACTAATTATTGGTAAAGAAATCTCTGACTATGTATAAAGTTGGAGGTTATCAATGTAAAATTTCCTAATTTCACTGGACTACAGTGTTCACCCACGGTTGTCCTATGGTTATGAACAATGGGTCAAGCGTGGCTAATGGCCCTTCTGCCCTACTTCGCCCATAGTCAAACGTAATTTGGTTAAAATTGAACTTTGGCAAAATTCTCAAAGATGAACACAATCTACTGTATTTTCTCACTTTTTAGAAAGGATGGGTGCATACATATTCTCTCTTATTGGACTTTGCGCAATTTTTTTAAGAACCCGCGTCAAAGAAGTTTGCCTGGCTCAAGCATGGCAAGAAACTTGAAAATATCTGGCTAAAGCATGAGTCAGGGTTGAATACTAGCATGACAGAGAAAATAAGCCTGCCTTCAAAATGGAAACCTTAAGTTTGCCAATAGTCTGCATGTCTTTAAATGGTAAGTACACTACCCTGGTGCATCGGATCGTGCACCGGGTAGCTTTGCAGGTATTCTACAAGAACTTTCTCAGGAATTTAAATAGTGCTAACTGCTGAAATAACTAGAAATGGTGAGTCGACGACCTGAGTGCACCGGGTCAGCCACCAGGTAGTTTAGCACTTATTCTACAAGAACTTTTAAAGAATTTAAATTTTGCAAACTGCCAAAATAACTACCAATAGTGATTCGGTGAACCGGATAAACCGGGTCAAGTACCATGCACTTTATTATGTATTCTATGAGAAATTCAAAAAAAAAAATTAAATTTGGTGAATAACGAAAACAATTTCAAATGTTGAGTCGACGTCCCGGGTGCACCGCGTCACGCACCAGGTAGCTTAGCACGTATTCTACAAGAACAATTTAACTATTATAATTGTGCCAACTGTCAAAATAACTAGCGATGATGAGCCAAATATCCAGGCGCATCGGATCAAGCACCAGGTAGTTTAATACGTATTCTACGGGAACATTTCAAAAATTAAAATGTTGTGAATAACGAAAACAATTTTAAATGGTGAATTGACGATTTGCGTGCAATGGATCGCGTACCAGGTAGCTTAGCACGTATTCTAGAAAGAACTTTTTGAAAATTTAAATTGTCTCAACAGTCAAATTAACTAAAAATTGTGAGTAGACGATCGGGGTAAAACGGATCAAGCATCAGGTAGTTCTGCGCGTATTCTACGAGAATTTAAAAAAAAATTAAATTGTGCCAACTGCCAAAATAACTAATAATGAGGAGCCGCCGACCTGGGTGAGCCGGATCGAGAATCAAGTAGTTCAGCACGTATTATACAAGAACTTTTAAAGAATTTATACTGTGTCTTGTCTTAAAATGAATACCAATTGTGAGTCGAGAACACGATGCACCGGATTTCACACCAGGTTATTCAAAACGTCATTTGAAAGAACTTTTTGGAAATTTAAATTTTGTCAATGACCAAAACAATTCCAAATAGTAGTTCGATGATTGGGGTGTACCAGATCGCGCGTTAGTTACTTTGGCATATTTTCTACGATAACTTGAAAAAATTTTAATTTTTCCAATAGCTAAACAAATTTCAAATGGTGAGTCAACAGCCCAGGTGCCTTGAATCGCGCACCAGGTAATTCAAAACTTCATTCACGTAGTTATTTGGTGTTTATTTCTGGTATTTATACCATCTTGTAGTTATTTTGGCTGCTGTAAAAATATAAATTTAAAAAAAGTTCTTATAGAATACGTTCTAAGCTACCTGTTAAGCGATCTGGTCCACACAGGTCGTCGGCCTAATATTGGATGATATTTTAGTTGTTGGAACAATTTACATTTAGAATTTTTTTGTAGAATTCGTGCTAAGCTACCTGGTGCTCAATCAGGTTTACACGGATCGTTGGCTTACTATTGAAAGTTATTCTGGTTGTTGGAACAATTTAATTTTAAAAAAGTTCTTCTGTAATACGTGCTAAGCTACCTGGTTCGAAACTTGGTGCACCCGGGTAGTGAACTTACCATTTAGAGACGTGCAGGCTATTGGAAAACCTAAGGTTTCCATTTTTAATGAAGGCTTATTTTCGCTCACACTTAGATGTTCTTAAAAATATTCATTTGTTTAGCGTATCCTAAGCAAGAAAGACGGAAAAGTGCAAGGCTTGCGCCATGCTAGTATTAAGCCCTAACCAATCCTTTCCAAAAAGTGAGAAAAATGTATAAGATTGTGTCCATCTTCGAAAATTTCGCCAAAGTTCAATTTCAACCGAATCGCGTTTGACCGCGGGCGAAGCATGGCAGACGGAGCATTAGCCATGCTTGACCTATTGTTCATAACCATGGGACAACCTTGGGACGACCGTGGGTGAAAATTGACTCAATTTTGAGCCACGCTTACTCCACGCTCACCCCTAGGTAAGCCAACGCTTAACCCACAGTTAACCCACGCTCACCTCACGGTTGACTCACGCTTATGCCATTGCTGAGCTATGGTTGACCCATTTAACCTTTTCCACACTCTTTCATATTCACAAGAATTATATTTTTACCTGTAAAATTGAATTTCTTATTAAAATGCAAAGTAAGAAGTGAAGCGCCTATTTCAAAGCGTGCGGTTGGCCCGAGAAATCCAGCCACACAACTTTGTACACATCTTTCTGTTCTGTGTGCGTGTGACTCGAAAGCTCGTTTGACGCGCTGGGCCCGGAGCGAGAAGATGTAGTCGTAAGTGCCAGGCATGAACTCTTGATGTTTACCCTACTCCCCGCCAAAACAATGTAAGAAGGGGAAAGCATTCTTATTTCTGAATTGTGACTGCATTTGGGGCCTAGAAGAGTGGTGTAAAAGTGCGCGGTGGCCTAGTTTTTTGCTCTGATTGCAAACGTTGTCTTTGGGCTAATCACGGAGTTAGACGTGGGTAAGGAATTAAAGGGTGAAGGGATTCTGATATCCAGGGAAGGCCCTGGTCATAAAGAAATGGAAGCCATGACGGATGTCGAGACCAAGTAATTCTAGAAAAAATGCAGAAAAATTTATAACTCAGCACTCCTAGGTATTAAGTTAATTTGGCAAATGGATCTAAAGGATGTAACGTTTTGATACCTATATTGATGATCAACCTTATTCAGATTTTGAGATCAATTATCTGTGGTAAAATTTCAAATTCCTAACACATTAAAAAATTATTAAAAACTTTGATGTTAATGGTGATCAATAAAAACCATTTAAAATTAACTTGATAATCAAATTTTGACAAAAATCATTTACTAAGCTCCATTTATTTAAATTTATGATTACTGAGGTTTTTTCGAAAATCGTCACCCATTATCCTGTTTTGCATACTAAAGCTTGTACGCCCTGAAGTTGTGTTCTTTAATTTTTATTGATCCTCTAAAGCGAATCGTATTGAGTTGAAATTCTGGATCAAAAAAGCTGTAACAATTTCATGTGCCAAGTTTTAGTGTGATGTAAACGCAAGTGAGTGAAGAGCAATATAGTATTTTAAACATTCAAAGTGATTATGTGTTTTGTCCAACCCTCCTTTATTTCGTTTTCGTCAGTGGAACCGCCTCCATTGGTAACAAGATGATAAAGATGGAAGTCATCTTTCGAGAAGAATCAAGGGATCATTGTCTTATACCCTGTCATGTAAAGCGTGGATGGATTCAAATTCAAGAAAGACAAACAATTTATTATGATCTGGGGATAAATACAAGATAGACAGTTAGTAAAAAAATGAAACCTCGCAATATCTATTGGAATTATTTGAAATTTTTGACAAAAATCTGTCTATTTTTTAAAAAATTCGAAGAAAACGATATTCATAGTTCCAAAGAACCGAACATGTAAATTACAATGGTCTTTCACAGTTAGCGGCGCTCGAATTTGGAACAAACGGCCTGTCTCAATTAGGAAATTGCCTTCCTATTTTTACTTCAAGAAAGCTTTTTTTATGTATCTGATTCATTTTAACAATCCCACTCTAGAAATCACTTATTGGCGACTCTCAAATATTTGTCAGCGCCTCGATAAATAGCACATATCGAAGTTCATTTTGAGTATTAAAGATTTTCTTATTGTGGTATCCTTAAACGTAATATGTTAATTTAGATAATTTACAAATGAAAGCTTGTTTATATGTTTAAACGATTTCGGGATATTGGTAATTAATTTATAGAAATTAGCTGCAATGCATATTCACACAGTGAGTTATGAAAGGAATTAGGGGTTTCTCTACTATGGTTTAAATCGAATTATTCTAATGACAAGATGAATTTAACAATTGAAAAGAACTGGTATTACTGCATCTTTTTAAAGAATGATGAGGGCAGTTTGTACACAACAAACATTGATTTAATTAGAGCTTACACAAGCAAGATATCTGCTAATTTTAAGCAGAGAAACTCAGTTTTCTCGTTTGCATGGTCCCTACCGGCCAGCAAGGTGTAAAGGGAACATCAAAGTTCTCGGGATATGTAAATGACAAGAACTTCATAACTAGAGGTGAGACGGGATCAGGGGTCACGAAATGTACCTTTAGAGGTGAGATGAGATCAAATGTCTAGGATAGTACTGATAAAGGTGTTACAAAAAATTTCTCCTGGAGTACCCATATGGCGAAAGAAGGGATGAAGCAGGTCGGGATTTTAGAAGACCCAGGACTTTCAAAGGACATGTGAGTATAGAGTGATGGATTTGAGAAGAATGAGGCAAAATGCCCAAAGTATATTTAAGCCAAGTGTTATTGCATCGACTGTCAACGTTGTGATTGGATGGATTGTAGAGTTTGATGTTTGTCAAGAATTAAAGGTTGAAGTTGTCCCGATATCCAAAGAAGGTCCTTGTAAGGGAGAGGTGGGAAGAGCCTCTAGAGATGTAACGAGAGAGTGTGTCTCGAATTGTACCATTTAAGATGTAGCAATATTAAAAAAATATAGAATATGTTTGATTAAAAAATTATAAAAGTTAATGTGACAATCCAAAAGACTTTAATTAAAGCACACCGTTTAAAATATTATCTACATAAGTTTCTCAAGGTACAATTTTAATAAATTTTGGCGAGATCGACTCAAAGACTACCTGTACGAATTTCAATATTAGAAAGGGAAACTGAATAGAAATCTGAAAGCAATCTCAGAAAACTCTGTGAAGACAGAAGATTATTCCACAGAATCGGAATTATCCGAAGATTCGAACGTACCAGAGGCACCCAAATGAAATATCCTGAATCTCACAGGAGCACCCAGCCTCAAGCGGATCTACCGTTACAGGAGAAGTAGAAAATCTTAAGACCCACGCCCGAAGGTAAGCCTTTAGTATCGAGAATAGTTCCTTTTAAGCCCAGAAAAAGCAAGCTTTTGAAGCCAACAGAATAAAACTCAAGGTTCGAAACAGGAGTCTGGTTTGGAAATAACCATCCCTTGAATGTATTTTGTTATGTCAAATTTGTGTAATTTCCATGAAAGGCTTTTGTGCCAATTTCGCCGCTACATAACACATATTCCCATTTCTTAAATATTATTTCGAGACTCGATACCAACTTTTACATTCAAGAATCAATTTTAGACTTTCGTGGACTAAAGTAATTTTATTTTGGGTTTCATCATTCAAACGATCTCCAACTAGAACTTCATATAGTAAGGTGATAAACAATTTTATTTTTGCTCTTTTAAATCTATTAGATTGGCCTTTGGTGCACTCTTTAAGTGTCGGAAAGAGAAGATCAAGGTAGTTAGTGAGCCATTTTGAATACAAATTTGAAAAGTGAGCGCATTTTGAACATTTTTGAGACCACTTTTTTCAAGATTCCGAAATTTTCAGTACCGGTATTAGAATCGAGTTAGAAAGTGAGGGATTTTTTTAAAACTTTGGTCCACTTTTTAATTAGATTGAGATAATAACTAATGGATTATAATAAAGATATTCGAAACATTGTTTAAAAAATTTATTGTTACTTTTCATAATTATCTCTTTTAATAATCTTAGGAAATTGCGACTTTTTTCTGAATTTTTTATCTTTTTGTAAAACTTGTGACTTTTGAATTTTTTAACTTTTTGTAAAACTTGTCACTTGAAGTGAATAAGTAATAAGTAATAAGTGAATAAGTAATAAAATTGCACTAAGATAATTAGATAAAACAATTATTATATAATATTCTCTTAGAACATAAATGCTGGAAGGTTTTGCGGGTTTCTGAAATTTTTAGCATTCCTTTGATTTCAGGAAAAGGTTTTGTGAATTAAAATTAATTCACAAAAGACAAAAAATTAATTAATAAAATTAATAATGAATTGTTTCAACAATTATTTCTATCAAATTTAAATGATTATTGCCTCGCTTTATCTGATAGCTTGTAAATTATACAAACATGCGTAAAAAACCGTGTCTCTCTAATCCTATTTGGCTGTCCCATTTTTTTTCTATTTTCGTAAAAAATCACCACATTTCCGTTGGTTTGAGAGCATTTAGGGCTGTGGAGTCTCAAATTATTTATTGTGAAACAACTCTAAAATTTAAAATGCTCATAACTTACTTTGCTAATAATTCTTTACAATATTTGAAATTATTGAATGATGATTTCATAAAAATTACAAAAGGCAATGATAAAAAACAGATCAGGAATGAGTCACCACTGGATTAAAGAAAATTATTTAATGCTGAGTAAATTTTCGTAATTACATTAAATATTACATTAAAATTTAGTTACGCTATACTAGAAATTCAGCGTTAATCTTTTTTTTTGCACTTAACAGAATAAAGAACCTTACTATTGTGATCTTAACCATTATCGTTATTTTGGATATTATGAATAAGTCGAATAAGTTATTATAATCTTTTTGCAACTTATTTGAAAATTTTTTTTGTTTGATGGCGCGAGATAAAAGAAGCTACAATTTTTTCTTTAGACCGAGAAGGGCCGCAAAATGAGAAGCAATTTATTTAGTGGTCAGCAATTTTTTTAGTTCTTATAGTTTCAGTAGAGGAACATTTAGAAATATTAAATATTAATAAATATTTACTCGGGACTCCCGGTGGGAAGTATTACAACTTTAAACGTGTCAATAAATGCCCTTACAGTCTTGCCTCTAGATTCTGCCACGAGGAGTTCATGATATACCAATTCACTTATAAAAATGTAATACTTTTTCTTTTTGCAGAGTTACGTTTACCGTTTTACTGTTTACCCATTGGCGACCCCATTTCTAGCCCTCCTCATCGTGAAACTTCTCACTCTCCTACCATACATTTTATAGGAAGAACTCTTTCTACTGCCGAGACTTCTCTTCATGCCAGCCCCAGGTCTACTCCTGCCAGGCTTTATTCTTCATTCTTACTCGGATTTCCACTTAACCAACTAAGATTTTTTCGACTTATTCCACAAAAAAATCAGCATCGGGTACTTGAAATTCACAGATACACTTTTCCTGAGGATAAATCACTTGAAATGAGAGGACAACGTGGAACATCTAAGCCCATCTCAATACAAGAGCGAATTGTTTTAACAACATCCACTGGTAACGCCTTTCAGAATTTTGAAGCGTAACAATAAAATTCTTCGCAGAATGTATACACGTATTAACGGGGTTTCTGAACGGTCAAGAATGAACATAAACAGCGGCGCAGTTTCCGTGATGAACCGATATGAATGTCATGAAATTTCAGCGGGCAACCAGGACTCAACTTGGAATAATTTTAAAGTATTACATGTAAACGAGATGTAAACCACAATCCTCTACACCGTAATTGAATTGAAGAAAATGTAAAAGTAAAATTCATTATTGTATGCGATGTGATATCGATTTAGAATACTACAAATAACTTGTAATTATAATCAAGAAGTTCATGATATTATCATTCTCGAGGCTTAAATTTTCCATCAATGCCCAAGACTCTCCTTTGCGGAAACTGATCACAAATATTTTAGTTTATTTATTTTTGGACGAAAATATTTTAAAAGAAAAATTGAGATACGCTTATAATATACATAAAATTACTTTTTTATGTAAAACTACACTACAGTAAATAGCATATAATATCTCAACGTGAAATAATATCAGTTTGCAACAATAAAGGAAAATTTTCGTATTCAAATAAAGTCTGTTATTCAGTTTGCTATTGCTTTAGAAAAAAATATCACGCAATTAGTGAACGTTGAATGAAAAAAGTTCTAAATAGAGAAAAGTTTTCTAATATCTACCACGCACCGCCCGATCGGGTTAATTTATATTAAGTTATACACACAAAGAAATTTACTTGCAAATATTTTAAAATGATCAGAATATTAACTTTTAAAGAGTTTTTTTTTTTAATTTTGGAATTTGAACGGAAATTAATTTACTTAAGAGTCTTTATCGGCCTCTTAGAACATATTTTCAATGTCCGTAATGAAACCGAATTAATTTTTTGGGTCCAACGAAATATTTTATTGTGTCTCGTTTTTTACACAAATTGGCTTCAAAGTATTTTTAATTTTGCCTTTTTGCAACTTTTTTGTTAAACATTTCTCTTTATGGATGGCAAGTTTGTTCCTTGGATTGAAAAGTTGTCTTTTTTATTTAAATTCTTTTTCTAATTTCCTTAAAAGCACACCAATTTTGTTCAAAGAATATATGTATTGCATTCACGGAATATTAAGCCTTGAAAATTATAATGTATTGAGCTTCTTGCACTTCCCTCGGGTAATTGTAATACGTGTTTTACGTATTACAAAAATACGTGATAAATTTTTCAGGAATTTCTAAACCCCTCCCTTCTGCGTGATACTTTCTCCATTGGTCTTAACATGGGGAATTATATTTCAGTAGACCCACTCCCCCTAAACGTATCACGGATTTTGTGAATGACCCCCTCCTTCTTAATATAGGATCAATAGTATGAATGATATTAATATAGGAAAACGCCTGACAGGAGGAGACCTGAACCTGGCACGAAGAAATAGCATGGCAGGAGAAATAGTGCTTACTGGAAAAGGCCTGGCAGGAGTTTAAGAAGGTTCGCGATTTGGAATACAAGGAACTAGGTTACCATTATCAGGTGAACGCTTGGACTGTGAACTTAAATCTGAAAGAAAAAGCAGGATAACATTTTCTTTATAAACTTTAGTATATCATGAACCCCTTGTAGCAAAATATCCAGCTAAGACGGACATTAGGGGAAGCGGTCAAAGTTAGAATTCTTCCCAGTGGGCACAAAATTTGGCGACGTCTTTACGATATCGTTACGACATCTTTACGATCATTGAACCTAGAAATAAGTAAATTTATCTTGATTTGTAGGAGACTAGCATTGCAAAAATCCTGGGGCGGATCCCTATCTTGATAACAGCGCAAATATAGCGCAGATAGTGAAGGTCTCATTTTTGGGGCTTGGTGACGCAATAAGCAAATTTATTTTACATTTAATAATTTATATAATCTAGTAATAAATTTTTCGCATGTTTATTATTTGAACTTGATATACTCAGATAATCAAAAAAGTAAATACCAATTAAAGTATTTTAAATAGCCGTTATTTTTTATAGCGACTTTAATAAAAAAAGTTTTTTTTACCAAACGAATCAATTTAGAATTTTCGCCAAAATTGTTCAATTTCTAAACTAAAAACATGAATCGTGAAAAATTGTATGATAGAAAAATTTCCTTGGCACACCATTTTTTATGACCCACAGTTTTCGGTTTAATCTTGAAAAATCTTACAAAGTAAAATTAAATATACTTTACAGCCAATTTATATAAGAGACGGGACTCTTAAGATGTTTCAAAATTTAACAAACTCTTTAAAAGTTAGAGTTAAGACAATTTTTAAATACTTGCAAGTAAACTTCTTTGTATGCGTTACCGTGATATAAATTAAGGCGAAGTATTTGTTTATCTCTTTTCAAAAAGCAGAGACTGAGGCATTGGCGAAAGATTAAAGACTTAAGAATAATAATATATTAATGCAAAATCCTGTTATACAAAACAAGAATCCAACGACCAAATTTGGACCACAACGAATAAATGAAAACCAAAGAAACCCTTTTGTTATCTGAAAAAAACCCAAAAAAACAACAAAAAAACAACAAAAAAATAAAATAAAATTTTAAGGAAAAAAATAAAAAAGAGGAAAGAAAAATGAGAAAAATGAGGTATCAAAGAGAGAGCACCTGTTCGTGGGTGCTGTCAATTTCTACCACTTGGGATTTTCTTGCCTTGATAAGGGTACTGTACGAGTACCGAAACCTTGGTGGTGCAAGTTTATTTATTAATGTTGTTTATTTTTATTTTATTGTAATTTGATGGTCATAAAAATAAGAAAGACGAAAGAAAGAAAAAGAGAAGGAAGGGGATGTGGTTGGCTGCCTTCTCATTTTTCTTTCCTCTTTTTTATTTTTTTGGGAAAATTTTATTTTTTTGTTTTTTTTTGTTTTTTTGTTTTTTTTTTCAGATTACAATAGATTACAATAGTGTTAAATGGGATTTTTAATTTGGATTTTGGTCTAATTTAAATTTCGTAAATTTTAATAATATATTAACTTTTTATTATAATTACAATCTATTTGAAGGATTTTGATCCGACATCGGATCATAGAAATAATGTATTTTACTTTTAAATTTCCCGCAATTGACTTATGGTGTAAAAAATGTTGGTTTACATATGATCTACATGTAATACTCTAAAATTCTTCGCGATTGGCTCATGGTTTCCTGTGAGAATATCATGCCATTCATCTCGGTTCAACACGGAAACTGCGCCGCTGTGTATGTTTATTTTCGACCGTTTTGCAACGCCATAAATACGCGAATATATGCCACGAAGAATTGTATTATTACGTTCAAATATTGCCAGGACGTCACCAGTGAGAGTTGTTAAAACAATCTGCTCTTCGGTTGGCATAGGCTTAGCTGCGCCTCGTTCTCTTCTCAATTCAAGTGGTTTATCCTGAGGAAAAGTGTATCTTCGTATTTCAAATATCCGGTGCGGATTTTTGTGCGGTATCAGCCTAAGATATCTGAGTTGTTGAAAAGGAAATCCCAATATGACTGAACAAAGATTCCTGGCAGGAGGAGGCCGTGACCTGGCATAAAGAGAAGTCTCGGCAGCAGGAAGAGTTCTTCCTAGAGTAAGTCTGGTAGGAGAATAAGAACGTTTGCGATGAGAACTACGAGAAATAGGGTTGCGATTGGGTGAAATATCCGACTGTAAACTTAACTCTGCAAGAAGAAAAATCATTACATTTTTTACAATTTGTTGTTATGCCATGAAGACCTTGTATCAAAATTGAGAGGTACGTCTGTAAGGATATTAAGCGCAGCATTTAAATGTGAAATAATCTGGAATAATATTTTAACTCGCGCACTAATACTTACTAATAGAATTTAAAATAACGATAATGGTGAAGATCAGAGTATAAAGTTTCGTCATTTTTAAATACAGGAAAAAAGGTTAATGCTGAATCTTGAGAACAGCTTAACTAATTATTAGCTCAATCTTTCATGTATATATACTATTCGAGATATTCATATTTTTTATCTTCTCGTGTATAGATCGTAAAGCTAAATATCGTAAAATAATTTACACAATCCAGGTGTGGCTATTTCCACGCACTATTATTATTAATATTTCACACTGAGACACTCAAATAATTTTTTCAAAAGTAAACGCTTCTTCAAATTTCTTAAATATTCGCGAAGTCTTGAGCATTAAAAACTTTAGAATTGTTATACAAAAAATAATTTTCTACATTACAGCTCAAAATGCTCTCAAAGCAAGGGTAATAGGGCGACTATTCACGAAAATACAAAAATAATAGGAAAGTAATCTTATTTTCACCATAATATAAATTAAATTGAGCGAGAAATGCGCGAAAGATTTTTCAAATAAAAATTTTAAAATAAACATAAAAAGGTTTTGTGTGTTGCTTAGAAAATTACTTGTCATAATGTACAAAGTTTACATCTAGAAATTTATTATAAACCACATTATGATAAAACAGCTAGTTTTTATTTTATTCATGAAAAAATTTGTTTGCTTCAAAAAATTAAATTTTTGGACAAACGAAACAAACTTTGTAATAAATGAATCGACAAAAGTTTCTGTTCTCTAAAAGATCTACAAATTCGTTATGAATAATAGTTCAATATAGCGTGCAGTTTTTCTTTGAATCAAAGTTGCTATTTCCCATTTTTGGATAGGACGAGTAGATTTTAATTTTAACCGTAAAACATAAGGTTCAAAATAAAAAATAAATTTTCTGAATAACAAAACAAGAAAGGAAAAAAAATCAAAAGACAAAAGTTTTTTTACTAAAAAAGATTGACAGGTTTAGTTAAAAAACATTGTTATAAAATTATATCAAAAATAAAAAAATTAACTTTTTGGAAAATATACTAAAGTATATCTTTAAAATATCTTTAAATCACATTACTCTAGGATGTGTATTTTTTGTTGAAATGGTGAAAATAACCTAGCAAGCAAAACAAATTAATTTTATTAAAAAAAACGACAAAAGTTGCAATAAAATGTTTAATAACCATTTTTTATAGAATGCGTCAATTTTAATTATAAAAAAGACAATGAAAATACATATGCTTCAATGTCATTTCATGTTATGAATCGTAATAATATAATTTTTATAAAATCATAAAAAAATTAATATGTAGATTATTTTTTAATAATTGAATAAGCAGTACTAGACCGAAGTGATGAGAATGTGTTCGTGAGAGCCGAAGGAGCTTTAACAAAGAGAATTCACAATCACCAAATTACAGTTGTCGAATTTTTGACCTAAAATTCTAGAAAGTCTTTGATCAAATTCCATTAACGCTACGCCATTTTCTCGCTCGAGCATTACCCCCACTTTATTGTAGCTCGCGACCTATTAATTCCATAGATAACGCTCCCAAGAAGGCCGAAAGCAAAACAGCCAAACCTGAACGTTTTTTTCGACCAAAATTTGGAAGTTTTTCAGTTAAATGGCTTCATGGAATAACACTACCCTACGGCCCCGAAAATGGCAACGCTCAGAGTTTGGGCCATGATTTATTTTACTTACCAAAAAAATTCTGAATAATGACATAAATCCTATTTTGCCACACTCTTAACTATTCGATTTCAGTAGTTGACCACAGACCTTTTGATGAATCTTAGTATATCAATCACCAAACGCGATATACTTTTCTCAGATTTCATAAAATGGACCTCAAATTTTGCTTCCTGAGCCTAGCTAATGCAGGGAATTAGCATAATACACGCAGAGATGTTTCATCAGCGCTGCCGCATTTGCTGCATTTTGTCATGGGATTATGTCGCATTTAATGCATACGTTAGTTCAAGTCGTTGCATTCAAAGAGCATTTGAACCACTGATCTTACGTCATTCTTTCACAAACACAGGATATCCCTGGCTCTGTCCTTTCTTTGCCATTGGTCCTTGTATGACCAGGGACCAATGTGAAAGCCTACCACAGATAGTATCGCTTAATTGTCTGAGCGGATTGTAATGTATCTGCTAGCAGCAATTTTTTCCAATAGCGTTTGAGCACAAACATCCCTGTTTTTAGTGTAGACAGGGAAGGTATTGCTAAAGTTAACACGTTTTTTTATTTTACTTAGCCTCATCTCTATTATTGGCAGTTTGTCGTTGTCACTCGGGAGCCTAGTTTGCCTAGACCCCCGTGTCTATTTATTTACTCTTTCCAGATGGCCTATCACGTTTGCCGCTTTTGCAGTTATCGCAACGAGTAGAGGTTCTTCACAAAGCATGAATCCCTTCACGGCTGTGGTTGCATACCTCATTGCTCCCATCAAACCCCTAAACGCTAGCGTCTGTAATCATCGCAGCCTATCCTACGTCGGCTACAAGACAATCTCCGTATGCAAGAGCCTCGGTTTAAGAACAGTCGAGTAGAGCCATGCAAGCATTTTAGGCCCTTGTACCCACTTTAATCCAAAAGCTCTCCCGTACATGTAGAAAGTCATGACAAATTTCCTGTATTTGGTATCTAGGTGCTTTGCTCAGTTTTTAAAATCTTCCTGCTTATACTTTATGTGAATCCCACAGTGTGCTTTTAAGGTTTTTGATCTTTAAAACTGCAGGTTTTCCTATAATTAGACGAAACAACATACTAGGCAGTCTGATAAGTACTTGAAAATTCTAAGAGATGGCATTATTATTCACTAATGTGAACCATTTTTGTCGAGATTGATCCTTCAAATGACGCCTGTCAAAACTTCAGCCATTTATGTTTACGCATTTACAAGTTACAGCACTGAGAAGCGACTAACCTCCGAGTTTTATTTAATATGGAAAAATCTGAGTTTAGAGTTTTGATCAAACACTACTATCTTCGCAAGAAAACAATATCCGAGACCAAGGCCAAGCTAAATAAGTATTACCCGGACTCTGCACCGTCGATTAGAACGATTCATAAGTGGTTTACCGAGTTTCGTTGTAGCCGTACGAGCACAGTTAATGCTGAACGATCTGAGCGCCCAAAAGAGATCACTACACCAGAAAATGTCGAAAAAATCCATGATATGATGTTGAATGATCCCAAAGTGAAATTGAGAGAGGTAGCTAATGCTGCAGGCATATCATTGGAACGTGTGGGCAATATCGTGCATTCAGTTTTGGGCATGAAGAAGCTCTGCGCGCGATGGGTGCCGCGTTTGCTCACAGTGGACCAAAAACGAATTCGTGTGACAACTTCCCAGCAGAATTTGGCATTATTTTCGCGTAAGCCGACCGAGTTTTTGCGCTGATTCATAACCATGGATAAAACCTGGATCCACCACTACACTCCTGAGTCAACGCAACAGGCAAAACAGTGGGTTCCACCGGCCAAAGTGCTCCGAAGCGTCCAAAAACGCAACAATGGGTCGGAAACGTTATGGCCTCCGTATTTTGGGATGCACATGGCATAATATTCGTGGACTATCTT
>NC_046664.1:22425714-22428476 GCF_010883055.1 Belonocnema kinseyi
ATCGACCTAAAAGGAGAGTATGTTGAAAAATAAAACCGACTTTGGCCAAAAAACGTCTCCGTGTTTCATTTTTCAGGGACTTATCAGACTGCCTAGTATATGAGCGGTCCGAGAGAGACTACTAATTAAAGGCTCTCCAGCCCACTACTTAGCTTTTAAACTCATCCGAGCATAGAGTCAAATCGAGAATATCACTCTGTTTTTAATCACCTCGATTAAGAATGTCCAGCAGAGGGACCACCTTTCTGGAAGGTGAGGTCCCTCAGTATCGCCTGGGAAATAAGCCGATGCTTTAACCACCTCTATTTTTTCTCCACTACTGCCCCTGAGTCTCACCTTTGTAACGTTGGAATCCCTGAAGCATAGCTTAGACACAAAGATTGCATCCATACCTTTGATGGCTATGAATGACCTTGGCGTTTTCTTCGCTCAGTTCCTTAAATATCTTACCGTATTCTGACAATTAGTCCTGGAAGGGTGGCTGCAGTTTTGATATTTTAATATCGACTTGAAAATTTTGTCTGCATGAAAGATGCCGCTGGCGAGATAATAATTCCTGGGAGACCTTCCGCTGTTTAAAAAGTTTTTTTTTCAGTTTTGAAAAATTTTACAGAGGAGGCAGATGACAATGCCAGACTTGACACTAGTAGGAGATGCCGCAAAAAGTCAATTTTAATGTAAGAAATACCGTACAAGAGAGAAGCCGCCAAGTATAGATGTCGCAGATGAGACATTCTGCAGATGTGATATGCCGCAGATGTGACGTGCTACATATGTGACATCCTGCAGATGAGACATACTGCAGATGTTACGTTCGACAAATGTGATTTGCTACAGAGAGACTTGCAGATGTATTTATTCGAAGGCTACAACTTTTAAATCAGATTTTTTCCTCTCAAACCAATCATTATCAAAATTTAGTGAATAAATGAAAATAACACCGTTATTGTTAGTGCTTTGAACTTGAAAATCCAATTTGTGGGTGTTTTCACCTTCATTTTTGAGATCAGTGTGTCAAAGTGTGTAAAAAGGAATATAAAGTATAAATAAAGGCAAATGGTAGAAGAGAAAAGCAGTAAGTGTAAAGGAACGTGGAAGAAGTATGGCGGAATATAGGTAGAAAATGTATCGTGGGATTGGGATGAAGAAAGGAAAACGTTAGTAGGAAATAAGTTTCAGAGAAAATAGGAGAGAAAGGAACATGAGAGTGGAAAATATAAAATAGTAAGAAAGAAAAAGAAACCAGAAAGTGAAGAAGCAAAGAATGGAGAATATTTTATTACAATATGGCAGGATTGGAGAGAAAACATAGGTAGTATATAAGAAATTTGGTGGATGGGATATAAAAGTAATTCTGGAGATATGGTTACATAAAAAGGCATAGGAAAAAGTAAGAGGAAGCTTATCCAGAGGTTATAAATAGTGAGTTCGAAATGTAAATGGGATGAATAAGAAAGGCAAAGTAATGAGAGGAACGCTGATGGAAGTAACGATGATGGGAGTAACGAATAAATATATAAAAGATAGGGATGATAAAGAGATATAAAAACAGTATGAAGCATAATTATAAAGAGTTAAAAAGGTGATGAAAAAGGTAACTGGAGACGAAAGAACTGATGGAAGAAAATAAATAAGAGATAAAGCTTATAATAAGGGAGATTTAATGCGAAAACAGGATATAAAGGGGAAAGGGAGAGTAGGGAAAAGAGAGTAGGGGGAAGACGAGCAAAAAGAAAAACCCAACGACAAAATACTGAATAAAGAGGGAAAGAAATTGTTAAGGACCTTCGAGGAGTTAAAATGGTTTATTTTAAAAGAAAATATAGAGGGAAATAATAAAGGGGAATATAGATGCTTAGTAGTGTCACATATTGCATGACCTTCAATATGAATTGTATGAAGATCAATAATACTATTAAGAAAATAGAGAGAAGAGAGTGGAGAAATAAAGGAGATAGAATTCCTGCACCATTTATCATCACTCATTCCACTCGTCTAGCAGACACTCATCCCCATTATCCTGGAGTTCAACAATTGTTGTCCAACGACAAAATATTGATCCCAGGTGGACATCAGAAGATGCTTCAAATCTCCCAAGCGGAGTCGGATGTTCTGGAAGGATACGTGTAAGAGAGTGGTACCTCGGTTCACCCACCTTCATATAAAAGGGTGGACCTTTTGCACAGCAAGCGCAGTTCGCCGCCGTATCAAGTCCGAGGTCATACTCGCAGTTCACCGCAGTTTCTCAGTCCGGAGTTAATCACGCAGTCCGCCGCAATTTCTAATTCAACATTCGTAGTGTAGTCTGCCCCTGTCTTCAAGTCCGCTGCAATTAATAGTACGTTGCCGTTTCAAGTTTCTGAAGTAAATCTCGCGGTCTGCCGCCATTCTTCAAGTTTACTGCAATTCGAAATCTGCTACCATTTCCAATTCCGGACTCTCCATCCGGAAGGCCCAAATAAACTGTCTGGGAACTCATCAGCAAATACCAGAGGTACAAGTGGTTCAAAGGGGGATATATACTTGCAGACCAGTTCTCGCAGCCTAAAAATCAATTTTTTACCAAGGTATAAATGACTCTCTTTTCCTCTCTTTCTCCCGCAATCTTCTTTATTATCACGCTCTCTAAATTCTTCGCTATTCTCTTCCTCAATTTAGATGTCTATATCCAACATTACTTCGTGTATATCTCATAAATAAATTGTCAGACATAAATTGAGTTGGTTTCGAATTTAAAGCAATTACCCTGAATCACCTTTGTT
>NC_046664.1:22428576-22438638 GCF_010883055.1 Belonocnema kinseyi
CGACATAAATTCAGCGAAGTAAAAATAACAAAAGTGTATTTCTGCAAGTTCAGTGAAGTGTAATAAAAAAAAATAATAAAATTTTTGTAACCCTTAAATAAAATAAACAAAATAAATACAGACACAAGTAGAATCAGTGTTAGCTTACACACCGATAATAATGTATGTTAAAACAACTAAGTTTTAACAAATATTATTACATTTAGGACGGTTGGCATATTTCGCGCATTGCCATCTTCAATAAACGAAAAATTACCTTACTGTTTATTTGCGCGTGGATTAGCCACATTAGATAATCATAAGGTTTAAACGCACACATACACACAAATAAATGAAAAACACGAAAAATTGCAAACGTAATAACAGGGGCAGGAGTTCCAACGAGCACCGCCTGTTATAATTGAAAAAATTCTTCAGTTTTATCTCAGACATTGGCAATTTAAATTGTGACAGAGCGTTGAACTTTAATTAGCTCCGCTCTGTTATCAGTTGGCTATCACTGTATGGGTATAACAGTCGAAATGAGCAATTAATCATTCTCTAATTACAAAAAGAAAAAGATGGCAAACGTAATAGCAGGGACAGGAGTTCCAACGAACATCGCCTGTTATGATTAAAAAATTTCTTTAGTTATTTCTTAGACCTTGACAATTTTGATTTTAACAGACTCACAGTTCTCAAAGCTATAAAAAATAAATAATTAATATACGTCAGTATCACCAAAAATAATTTAAATGTCTGGTAATTTAAGTAGAAGACGGCAGGTTTTAAGTCAAAGGCGCAAAATTGAAAACCATGTTGATCATCACAATAAACTCAACCAGTTAGCAGAAGAACTTGCAAACAAATCCATTGAAAATTCAACTATGACAAAACCTGAACATCCTCGGAAAGAATTTCCCAACATTTTTGAAGAAATTTTGAATAAAGCTTAAGTCTTAGTTGAAAAATCTAGACGAAACCAATAAATAAATTTTATTCTGCTAAAATACATCCAAAAAGAATTACACGCGTCTCAACCTAATTATCTCATTGAAATCATTAAAAGAAATAGAAAAGCCCGTCGTTCTGGCAACAACATTCGCAAAAAATATGAACGCGCTATCAAAACAGCACTGTCAGAAGGTCAAAATCTTTTAAACCCCGAATACTTGAAAGTTACTCGATATCTCAAAATAAATGAAAAATATATAATTGAAGAAACAAAACATGCAAAAATAATAGAAAAAATCAATAAAACCCTTATAGTCTGAGAAGCAATAATAACTACCATCACGCAAATAGTTAATAAATAAAATTTTGAAAACACGAAAATAAAGGAAAGTATAGATAAAGTTACTAAATCCATTAAAGCACTAATGATTCTTATTGAAAATAAATAATCACTAACTTTTTTGACACTTAAAGTCAAACAAAAAATTGAAGACACAAATCCAAGCATAAAAATAATAAAATATTACCCTTCATGTCAGACAAAAACCAAAATACAAGACTCACTCGAAGTCACCTACTCAGAAAAATAATTCAGAAAAAACAGCCGAGTCAACGCCGGAAAATTTAATATATAAAAAATTCGATGAACAAAATTCTAGTACAAAACTTCAGTCAAACGCTTGTAAATCAATCACGGAATTTTTCAAATAGAGATTTATTTTCTTTAGACCATCTGAAAAACTTACAATTAACTAATGATAGTGGAATAATTAGTTCCAGTATTTTAAATAAATCAATATCCGAAATTAATAATACATTTACGGCAGTAATCTCAACAATTATCAGTATAGAAAATGAAAATGAACTAACTGCAATAAATATGGAAGTAAATTTAGTATTCCCAACAAAAAAAGACCTTCTTTATAATAACATCCATATAAATTCTGATTTAAAACCAGAGAATAATACCAACCAATTTATCGATTTTGAAGAAAAATCAAATCCCCTTATTATTAATACAATACAACCAAACATGGCTAAACCGAATAAGCAGCAAGTCGCCCTCAGAGACGCATTGGAAATAATCCCAATTTGGGACGGTCAAAATATTCCTTCGGCACTTTTCATTGAAGGATGCGATGAAGCTACACAAATGCTCCCCGCACATCCTACAGTCGAACAAAACTTAGCAAAAATGATACGCAGCAAAATTATAGGTGAACCTCGAAAAAGCATATACGGTATGAATTTTAATAGAGTCGAAGACCTCGACAATCGATTAAAAAAATATATATAGTCCATCGAAAACAGTTTGCCAATTGCAAGGTGAACTGGGTAACACTTACATGTGGGAAAAAGAAACTGTGTTATCATCTGCAACGCGTATAAAAGAAATTGGTCATCAAATCTACGATGCTCACAGAATTAATAACGGAGGCGCTTTAGACGAAATGTTTAAACAAGGATTAGAAAAACATGTAGTAAAATGTTTTTTACGCGGTTTGCGGCCAGAAATCAAAATTCGTTTAAAAGAAGGAGACGTATTTAAAGACGTAACAAACAATGCAATAGAAATAGAAAGAAAACTTAATGCAGCTGCAGATTTTAAAAAAAGGGAATATTTATAAACAAAAACAAAATGATCTTGATGAAAATTATATAACAAAAATAAATTACACACAAGGAGAAATTATTATATGTCAAATTTGTAAGAAGAAGGGTCACATTGCTTTGATTGTCCAAATTTCAGCATAATATATCAAATCAAACATATAACTTATCTAACAAATCATATGATATTCAAAATAAACAAATTAATTTTCAGAATAAGTCACAAAATTATCGCAATTCATAGAATTATTCAGGTCAATCATACCCCAATATTCAAAAAAATCCTTTGCAAAATACAAAAAATATTATATGTAATTATTTTTAAAAACCTGGACATATGATCAAAGACTGTAGAAAAAGGGAATACAATAACAAATTACATAAAAAACGAAATTTTCAACAATTTCGACAATCGGAAAACGAACGAGACCTCCCCAAACAAGGTACGATGGGGCAGGCGTCAACGTCACAAAATTAAAAGCATCTAGTCCAAGTAAAGCTGAACCCATTGAAACTATAACCATAAAATGTAATTTCAGCAAGGGAAATATTATACCATGAATAACAATAAATTCTCCAGGATTAAAAAGCCATGTTCGTATGATGATTGATACAGGTGCAGGTTTAAATCTTTTAAAAGAAAATATGATTGAACCTTCAACTCATATAAATAAATTTAAAATATTTAGATTAACCGGAATCAATGAATATCCTGTCTACACATTAGCCCAAATTAAGGTAAACATTTTTGAATATCTAACAACCTTCAACATAATACGACAAGAAGTACCATCAGATCATGATGGAGTATTAGGATCAGAATTTTTTATTGATAACATCGTGAATATAAATTATTCAGCAAGATGTTTGGAAGTGAATAATAAAAAATACTATTTTTCAACAAATAGTAAAATAAACTTACCAGAAAGATCAATTCCAGATATTTATTTAATTATTAAAAATCCAGAAGTAACAATAGGTTATATTGCTCAAATATCAATGAAACCCGGAATATTTTTAGGTAATGCAATTGTAACAAATAACAAAGGAAAAACATTTGTAAAAATAGAAAATACTCAATCAGAACCAGTAGAAATTCTAATACCAGAAGTAAGTCTGGAAGAATTCGAAGAACTAAAAGAGCAACAATTAAATTTAGAAAATTTTAATATTTGTACACCACCAGAAGATACGTTTTACTACTGAGACAGACCAATGACTTACTAAGAAACGAGATTATTAAACCATCACAATCCCCCTATAATACTCCGGTATGGGTCGTTCCCAAAAAGAAGGATTCTCAAGGTAATAAAGAATGGCGTATGGTCCTCGATTTCAGAAAATTAAATGAAAAAACAGTAATTGATTCCTTCCCCCTTCCAAATATTCATGAAATTCTGGATCAATAGGACAAATACCTATTTTTAAGACCAGAAGCAATATATTCAGGAAATATTATTGATAAAGACGGTGCACGACCAGACACTAAGAAAACAATTGCAGTAAAAAATTTTGCCATCCCTGAAAATGTTTAAAACATCAAACAATTTTTAGGTTTAGCCGGTTACTACCGAAGATTTATAAAATGTTTTTCAAGAAAGGCAGCACCTTTAAATCAACTTTAAAAAAAAATACAATTCCAATTGACTGAAAAACAACAAAAAGCATTTGATATTTTAAAACAGAAACTATGTGAAGAACCACTTTTAGAAAGACCTGAGTTTAATAAACCCTTCCACCGACAATTCAGGTTTTGAAATTGGCGGAATTTTGTCTCAAGATGAAATCGGAAAAGACAAACCAATAACATACGCATCAAGAGCACTAAATGTTTATAAAATTAAATGTGTTACTCATTCTCGATGCTATTTATATGGGAGAAAATTTAAAATAGTTACTGACCATAAACCTTTAATCTGGTTTAAAAATTCAAGCGACCCATTGTCTTGTGTAACGAGATGGAAACTAAAATTATCGGAATACGACTTTGAGATAATTTATAAAGCAGGTAAAACTAATGTAAACACAGATGCTTTATCAACAAACCCCATAATTACAACAGAAGATGGAATTAAAAATAAAGTTAATGTTATACAGAAGAAAAACCCCAAAATCCAAAAAACTCAATTAACAAAAACCTCAGAAATCACCCATTCAAAACCAAATTCCGAAAATCCTCCGCATATGATGAACCCTCTCATATCAATCATTTTAAAAATAATCAGCATGCTATTAAATATTCCAAATGCAGGAAACTTCAAGGAAAATATTAAGAAAATCAAAAATCTAATCATAGATAATTTTGAAAAAGAATCAGTAAATCAGATAAGCTCAGGAGAAATCGTAAATGCAAATTGTAATGCAGTCGTAACTAGAGGAAAACTACGAAATATAAAAAATAATACAGAAACTCTAAGAAACAATACAGAAATTCTAAGAAATAATCCACAAACTCTAAGAAGAGCATAATTTACAGAATCCAGAAATACCTACTCCCAATAAAGAAATTTCAATCCCAGAAAAGAAAAAACGCGGTCGACCTAAGAAAATTCTAGATTCAAAAGAAGAAATTAAGAAGAAACGAGGAAGGCCTAAAAAGGATAATAATAAAAAGTCTAACATTTTTGAAAGAAAATGAAAAACAAGAAACATTCTAAGATGAAAACTCAGATCCAGAATTCTCCAAGAATAACATACACGAATCCCTTTATAAAAATTTCAGTACTTCTGAAGAATCAAGTGAAGAAGAATATGCAGATTTCAACTATGAAAACCCTTTGAGTAATAGAAACAATAATTATAATGAAATTAAAGAAATTCGAAGCAAATCCGAAGAAGAAATTTTTTGAAACTCGAACAGCCAACAACGAAAAACATCCCCATTTAAGAAAATCTAGTATTGATCGACAGACAACGAACACGTAACAAGTAGATACACTAAGGGTAGGTCAGAATAATAAAATCAGAATAGATTGCAGCGATAAACTTAGAGTAAGGAAAAATAATTATGCATATTTTACATCAACAACAGGAATTCCTAAAGATAATGGATCGCAAAGTTTAGCTAAAATAAATAAACTACATGAATTTAAGCATCTTGTTATAGGCGAACATTAACAGACATTAACAAACATTAACAAACAAATCAAATCAGTGATGTAGATACACAAAAAAACTTAGGAATTTACGATGCGGAGTCCGAAAACACTAACACAAAACAAACAGCACTTCCTCATAAATCACATTTAACGGAATAGAGGTTGAACCCTGTCTCAATAAATTCATCTATTATGTCATCCAATGCTCCAATACCACCTTATGTATGTGCAATCACACAATTCGAAAATTTTAGTATCTAATACCCTTTTTCTAAACCTCAATATTGTATATCTGATCAACCAGAATTTTATATATCTGTTAAGGCAAACAATATTGGTTTATACCAGGCAACTTGTTTCGTTATGAAAAACGAAAATATATTCATAACAACCGGAATATATGATGATTACAAAATAACAGCAAAAAGAAATGTAGCAAATAAAAATCTGGATATTTTAAACCAAAAATACGAATTTGTGTCAAGCAGTAAATCAGAGGTAATAGAAACAATTACATACTTCGATCGCGAAAAATTATATAAATGGCAAAATAGTTGCGAAAGATTCTATAGTAGATTTCATTTAGCTCTAAATTGTAATAACACACAAAGAAATAAGTCTTACAAAAATTAAAAGACAAATGTTCATTTCCTATATTTAGTCCTTAAATAATCGAAATTAAACTATTGTATTTAGATACAGTTAAAAATTTACTACATTAAAATTATAGATATTGTTATCTTGTATTTATATAGAAGAAATCAATACTTGTTGATATATTTAATCCAAATGTATGCAGCTCATACTAGAATATATAGTTTCACCCCATATTTCCAGTTAAACAGGGGGAGATGTCACCTGTAGTGACTGTATAAGATAAATTTCAGTATATCTATATACAACTCTATCAATATTATGTGAAATCATAGGAACGTGAAATAAATATTTACAATTTATTCCGATATTGTAAAAAATATTGCAGCATTAATCAAAATAAAAGGAAATCATGTATTAACGAAAGTGATAATATAATAAAATCATAGAAATCCATGTACTTCAATAATCTCCGTAATCCATGTACTAGGCAGTCTGATAAGTGCCTGAAAATTCTAAGAGATGGCATTAGTATTCACTAACGTGAACCATTTTCGTTGAGCTTGATCCTTCAAATGACGCCTCTCAAAACTTCAGCCATTTATGTTTACGCATTTGCAAGTTACAGCACTGAGAAGCGACTAACCTCCGAGTTTTTTTTAATATGGAAAAATCTGAGTTTCGAGTTTTGATCAAACACTACTATCTTCGCAAGAAAACGATATCCGAGACCAAGGCCAAGCTGGATAAGTATTACCCGGACTCTGCACCGTCGATTGGAATGATTCATAAGTAGTTTACCGAGTTTCGTTGTTGCCGTACGAGCACAGTTAATGTTGAACGATCGGAGCGCCCAAAAGAGGTCACTACACCAGAAAATGTCGAAAAAATCCATGATATGATGTTGAATGATCCCAAAGTGAAATTGAGAGAGGAAGCTAATGCTGCAGGCATATCATTGGAACGTGTGGGCAATATTGTGCATTCAGTTTTGGGCATGAAGAAGCTCTGCCCGCGATGGGTGCCGCGTTTACTTACAGTGGACCAAAAACAAATTCGTGTGACAACTTCCCAGCAGAATTTGGCATTATTTTCGCGTAAGCCGACCGATTTTTTGTGCCGATTCATAACCATGGATGAAACCTGGATCCACTACTACACTCCTGAGTCCGCAACAGGCAAAACAGTGGGTTCCACCGGCCAAAGTGCTCCGAAGCGTCCAAAAACGCAATAATGGGTCGGAAAGGTTATGGCCTCCGTATTTTGGGATGCACATGGCATAATAGTCGTGGACTATCTTGAAAAAGGTAAAACCATAACCGGAGCATACTATTCATCAATATTGGACCCATTGAAAATCGAAATCGCCGAAAAACGACCGCATTTGAAGAAGGAAAAACCGCTTTATCATCACGACAATGCGCCTGTTCATTCGTGCTTAGCTGCACAAGCAAAATTGCATGAAATCGGCTTCGAATCGGTTCCTCAGCCACCGTAGTCACCAGACCTGCCCTTCAGCGACTATTACTTGTTCCCTAACCTAAAGAGATGGCTCACCGGTAAGCGTTTTTACTCAAATGAGGAGCTCATAGCTGAAACTGAGGCGTATTTTGGAGACCTTCCGATCGAGTGCTTTTCGGACGGTATCAAAAAGTTAGAAAATCGTTGGACTCGCTGTATCAACCTAAAAGGAGAGTATGTTGAAAAATAAAACCGTCTTTGGCCAAAAAAACGTCTCCGTGTTACATTTTTCAGTGACTTATCAGACTGCCTAGTATATCAAGATTATAAAAATATATATTGTAACCTTTTTCTGTTTCCGAAATCTATGTATTAATTAAAATCGTAGAAATCCACGTACTTTATCAATCTCCGTACTTCATGCGTATTAAAATTACAAAAATATACAGGGTGGACACGCTGGGGCTTACATACATGGCGAGTTGAATGCTACCCGAATTGCATAACAGCAGGGCAGAAGCCATTATACAGGGGTATTTTCATATTTCGCGCCTTTAAAGTTTCATTCGGATTGGCCATTCCGTCAAATCCGTGCATCTTCGGATCAAGTTTATGATAGTTTCCATGGTTGCGTTCGAAACTTCAAACGGATGCAAGTGTCAAAACAATATAGGATATGTTATATAGTAATTACAAATAATAAAAGTGTTTAATTAATAATGAAGTGAGACATGTGAACTGAGAAGTAAACGTAATCTTTTTTCTTTGATAATACCATTATAGAATAGCTGCTCAGTGACAAATAGTATAAAATAGTAATAATATTCTGCGCTTCCAGTGGGCGAAGAGAGAATGGTGTTTAACGCTTATTTTTACTGCATGAAAAAGGTATGTTATGAATAGACAGGATATGTTTTAAATAAAGTGAATGAAATATTATATGCGTAAACTTTAAATTGACATTGCCTATGTTTACTTACAGTGACTAGGGCAAACAGGTGAATCTGAACATAACCGCTTGAGGTTTTGAACGCAACTATGGAAACTCTCAAAAACTTAATCCGAAGATGCACGGACTTGGCCGAATGGCCGATCCGAATGCAACTTTAAAGGCGCGAAATATGAAAATACCCCTGTAAAATGGCTTCTCCCCTGCTATTGTGCAATTTGGTTAGCATTCAACTTGCCATGTATGTAAGCCCCAGCGTGTCCACCCTGTAGATTGTAATCTTTCTCTGTTTCCGAAATCTATGTATTGATATCAATCAAAGAATCCATGTATCAATAAAAATGAAAAAATAAATAAAAAAATAACATCAATCAAAATATAAAAAACATAATTTTTTTCTCTCATGTATCAATAAAACATTACATGAATATGAAACTGAAATAAATAAAAAAATATGTAACTGTAATACAATCTATAATCTAAGAATCATGTAACCCAATATTTCAGCGCGTATTTCTGTAACCTTCCGAAGATAGTATGACAGTATATTACTACATTTTGAAACACCAAAAGTGATATCTTCCCACTTTTATCAATTTAGATCTGACTTTTTGGCTCGAACATATTGGGTTCACCATATGATTCGAGCAAATTCAGGGGGGAGATGTCACGTATTGCCTGACCTTCAATATGAATTGTATGAAGGTCAATAATACTATTAAGAAAATAGAGAGAAGAGAGTTGAGAAATAACGGAGATTGAATTCCTGCACCATTCATTATCACTCATGCCATGCGTCTAGAAGACACTCATCTCCTTTATCCTGGAGTTCAACAATTGTGGTTCAACGACGAAAGATTGATCCCACGTGGACATCAGAAGATGCTTCAAACCTTTCAAGAATAAGAAAAAATTTATAATAATAAGCATAAAGTTCAAGCAAAGATAATAAAGCAGGAAGGTGGGATTAGTCAAAACATATCCAAATGGTAATTCGACAAACCACGTGTTAAGTGGTACCAATAGCTAATATAATAAAGTATTTTTACACCTTCGCTATTTCGATCAATTCCTACTCCACTGTAAATTGTAATGTTAACGGTGAGTCACAAGAAAACTAAGCCTTAGCAATGTTGACCTATTCTCAACCCATTTTTGATTAGAATGTTGGTCTTTGGTGACTGAAGGGTGAATATTGACGGTTCCACTCTTCACTCATGTGAACTGTTTTTGTACGTAATACTAGCAGTAGTTGAAGAAACATTTTAAATCACTTTTTGAACATCACCCATAGTTTGCAACACTGTATGGTTTGTGGGTGGCTTTACTCGCAGTCGGTAAGGTGTATCGACATGAGTTTGGTGTCAAAATATTAAGAAGAGCTCCCTCTTTCATGCTTTTTGATTTAACATTCAG
>NC_046664.1:22438738-22461467 GCF_010883055.1 Belonocnema kinseyi
GCATCTCTGGGGTTGTTTCTCGAAACATGGGTTTGGGAGATTGCACCTACATATACGGAACTCATTTTTTGTAACGTGGTAACAAGATGAGAATTGAAAGCCTTACCGACTGCGAGTAAAGCCACCCACGCTTTAACTTGACAGACTGTACGTAAACATTTTTACAGTTTTACTGTTTTACTGTACAAAATTATTAATAAATTTTTATCTATATTCACCTGCATAATCTATACCCATTTTATAAAAAAGTATCAAGTTGTGTTAAGTAGGATGTAAGTCTAGCCTCTCCCTAAAATCTAGAATAACCCACGAAATGAAAAGTGAGTCTTCTTAATGTACCATTTGTGCAATATTGGAATCTTAAATTGTTTTATCAAGATAAAATTAAAACAGTCTATTAGTTGACAGATGGATGATTTTATGAAGGGTTCAAAGAGACCATTTCTACCGCACCTTTCCTTAAGAAATATCTAGCATTACCCGAACAACAAAAAGTGAGTCTTGTTAGCTTCCCAATTATGCTAAATACGAATGTCAAATCGTTTTCTCCATATACAATTCAAACAGATTATTGATTATAGTTAGATGATTTTATAAAAGGTTTTAGAATTTTCTTAGACATTTTATATAATTCTGTAGTAATTTAAAAATGCTTCTATGTTGCATTCAGTATTTTTTTTCAAAATGTGACACTTTGGGATCTCTTGTCGGTCTTGTAGACGGCGCCACTGTAAGAAGTGATGATATCCCAATACACATGGCATTATAGGGATGTGAGGAGTTTCAAAGGGATACCAAATTAAAAAAAAATTAGCTCATTAACCTTGTCGGTATGTAAAATATCACATATATTGTTCGTGTGTTTGTTTATATTATATTCGTGGACTAGAAAATACATCTTGGATTTTCGTTTTTATTTCCGAACATATTTAGGCAATAAAGTCAAGAGCTCAAACGAAATCTAAAGCAGGATGCTATGATACTACTAAAATACAGCTGAAATATGATAAGGTAAAGGCTGAAGAAACCCTAAAAAGAGACAAAATCTATTTTCAAGATTTGTGGCAACTGATAGCGTCAGTTGTACAAAGTGCCATAAGCTTTAATATTGATGATACTTTTGTGGTAGTAATCACTCGGATACGTGCACCAGCAGACAAAGTTAGATTGAACAAAATTAACTAAAGGGTTTAAGAAGCGATCTGTTTATGAAATCGAGAATGACTCAAATACCTGCTACTGCAAGCTATTATTGTAGTCGTCGCGAAAGCTGACTTTTAATCAGATATGAATAATTTAAATTCTAAAAAAGTGCGGGGCTGAGTACGTAAAATATTAGATAGAGTTCTTGAGAAACGCTAGGGTAATAATACCTAAGAGTGGGTTTGGTTTACCTGAAATGATCGCTTATGAGAATTATTTAGGAAGACGTCAAACAGCTATGATAATTTATAATTTTGAAGATTTTGTTTAAGGTCAAGATAAAGTTTTTTACGATGGTAGTTCTGTCATTACGAACACAGTGGGTGTAGTTATACAACTTATTTATTTATTGTATGAAGTACACTTCGATAATCACTATATTGCGATTTTAGGTTGGTTGTTTTAATTCGAACAAATTAAAACGAAAATAATGCACCCATATAAAGTTGATTTCGGATAATGTCAGGGCGAGCGAAAATGTTTCGCTGGCCCCGCCAGTGTTTTTCTAAGAAATCAGGTACCTCCGATGATGCATAAATTCTTATTCTGGTTGTACAAATTTGAACAAGTTCTGCCCTAAATATTTGGCCGAAAAAACTTAAATTCGCGGTCCATAAAGAATTTTACATTTGCTATTAAGAATTCATTAAAACAAGTTACATTTTTAATTTAAAAAGTAAAATAAGAAGTTAGTGTATTAATGACGTTGTCACTGTTCGTAAGGTTTCTCTAGCTTTTCGGTCACTATTTTTGCAGTAGCAGATTTTGATTTTTTTATTGAAAGCTGCATTATAGCATTAGTCTTCTTCGTAGTATCTTAGGAAAATGATTTAAAACCTGATTTAATAGGGATTTTCCCGAATGGAGGCTACAGACCAGTTAATAAGCAGTCAAAGAAAGCTATTGAATGACTTTTAAATGTAGAGTGTGATCTAGAGATATCAATAATACGTGCAGGTCGAGCTCTCGCATTTCGATTATCTGCAGGTGTATTACACGACGGTTATTATGAGGATGGGTTTGGCAATTAAAATGTGTTTCAATTTTACGGCTGTTATTGGCATAGTTGTGCTCGTCGTAATAAATCGAATAGAAATTGAAAATAAGAGTCGCGAAAAACTGAATGCTTGAAAAAACGCATTGAGCGATCACTTGCCCAATCTCAACAACTGCAAGGAATCAGACAAAAAATCATTGAGATGTGGCAGCGTGATTTCGTTAAGAAAAAAGTTCAAGACCATGAATTGAAAGAGTTTTTAAAAGATCATTTTCTTCTACTGCTTAGTGTTTCAAACCCTCGAGATACCTTTACGGTGTACAGTGGAAGAAAATTGACCAAATTCGCTGGCCGCCATAAATATATACTGATCTAAATGAAAATTTTGTTTGAATAATTAAATACTAAATATAAGTATAAAAGTGTATTCCTTTTTATTTCTTATGTTTCAGCTATAATATGGTTTTTGTGGGCTTGGAGTTTGTAAGCTTAGGATATGTGAGCTTGGGAATTGTGAAATTAGGTTCCGTGGGATAGGGTTCCGTCAGCTAGGGATTTTGTAGAATTAGGTTTTGTGGAATTGGGTTTTGTGGGCTTGGGATTTGCGAGCTTGAAACTGATGGGCTTGAAATTAGTGGACTTGGGATATTTAGGTTTTGGATATGTTAGGTTGGCTTCTGTTAGCTTCGAGTTTGTGGGCTTGCGGTTTGTGGTACGTTTTTTACATTAAAGTGGTTTAGTTTAAGTTTCGTCGTAATTAGATGCTGCGCGTTAAGGCTGATGCACAAGGAATAAGAAGATTTGCACTTCTATATCTATTTTTACTAGATTAAATTTTTTTGTCTTCTCTGCAGGTGTAGGTTAAAGAAAAGTTTTCTGCTGGGTATTAAATGAAAATTTCATTCCGATCGGTGAATATTTGTGGCGTCTAGCGAATTTGGTCCATTTTTCCTAATGCTACGTATTTCTGCTGTAAAGTGGAAAATGCTACACCGCTGGGTCCAGGGGATTTCAATTTGAAACTCACCAAATAATAGATAGCGATGAATATAAAGAGTATCTAAATAAACATTGTATCACAATTATTTACATTTCAGGAAAATTACTCTTATATAAATATGCAAGAATAAAAACGCGTAATTAAATTGTGAATAAAATAATTTCATTTATTAGTCTCTGTATGCTTCAAGCAATCCTAATATAGATAACAACTATGTTCTTGCGGTGACAGATAACAACGATGACGGGCGGGAGGAAAAAGATTTTTTCCAAGTTTTTCCAAGCACGTGCAATTTTAAAATACGTCGAGAGATAAGCTCATAATCGATATGTCGACTTTGTCACCAAGGACACGGTCAAATTGAAAACTTCTCTAAATGCAAACTAAACAGTGATATTTATTATTTTTGAGATCGAGCTCAAATTGAACATCTTCAATTCTAGTAGATCGTTTCTATCGGACACTCAAGGAGCCAAAGCTCGAGAAAATATGAAACGTCGATTTGGTAAAGAAAAAGTCCAAACGAAAGCCTGAATACAGTTTTGGAAGTTTATGAATCTGGCTGAAGCAAGGAATTACTTGATGTAAGGTGAACTATTACAGGAAAAAGTCAAGTACACTACATGTATGAGATGAAAGATTTAGCAGGGGAAGAAATAAAAGATATTTTTTACAAATAGAAATTGACTGGTGTAAAAATAAAAAAATTAAGGAGGTAGAATTTCAAAGTGAAAAAACCATTACAGAGAAGAGGTAAGAAAAACAAAAAACTATTTCTTGTTCTAGTTTGCTGATAATGCTTAACAAAGTTAAAAATTACTAAATAATTGTTTCATCTAATTATAAAAGTTTGAAATCCACCGAAAACAGAAACTTAGGATTGTAAAAATAATGCGACAATTCAAGACTTTAATTAGTGTTTACTTTTTTTTAATTGTTTGAGTTTCTCGAGGTAAAATAATAAGACACGTGCGGAGAATTAGCATTGAACTGAATACATTATTTAGTGCTCTGTACATTTTCCTTTTGCGTCGCCAAGCGTAAAAAATGAAGACATAATGATTGATATGGGAGAAGATAAGAATATGTATACCTTGAATATCATAAATATATAAATATTTCGAATAGTATAAATACATGAAACATTAAGCTAATAATTAGTTACGCTTTTCTCAAAATACACTGATAATCTTTTTTACTGTTAAAAAAAATGAAAAACCTTTATACTTTGATCGTCAGCATTATCGTTATTCTGAATTCTATTAGTAAGTAGGATAAATTATCATAATCATTTTGCTACATGAAAATTTTTTGTTGATTATCGCGAATTGAAATATGCTGAAAGTTTCATTAGACCGAGCAAAAGCCGGAAAATGGGAGTTACTTTATTAAAATATTAAAAATATAATCCTTTTTCTTCTTGCAGAGTTAAGTTCACAGTTTGACTGTTTACCTAATGGAGATCCCATTCCTAACCTTCCTCGTCGCGAAACTTCTAATTCTCTTACCATACATTCTCTAGGAAGAAATCTTCCCACTGCCGAGACCTCGCGTCTTGCAAGATCCAGGTCTCCTGCGCTCAGGCGTCTTTCTTCATTTATGCTCGGACTTTCACATCATGACCTTAAATTTATTAGGCTTATCTCACATAAAAATTCGCACCAGCTACTCGAAATTCAAACATACACTTTTCCTAAGGATATACGACTTAAAATGAGAGGACAACGTGGTATATATAAGCCCATGCCAACCGAAGAGCGAATTGTTTTAATAACATCCTGTGGTGACATCTTGGCAATATTGGAGCGTAATAATACAATTCTTCGTGGAATATATTCGCGAATTAATAACGTTTCAAAACGGTCAAAAATAAACATAAACAGCGGCGTGGTTTCCCTAATGAACCGAGATGAATGTGATCAAATTCCCACGGGGAACCATGCACCAATCTTAAAAAACTTTAGAGTATTTAATCTAAACGAAATGTGAACCATCATCCTTCGCACCATAATTCATTTGAAGAAAATGTAAAAGTGAAATGCATTATTGTATGTGATCCGATTTTGGATTAGAATCCTAAAAATATCTTGTAATTATAATAAAAAGTCAAAGTACCATCATTCTTAAGGCTTAAATCTTTCGTCAATTCCCCAGACTGTCCTTTGCGGAAACAGATAAAAACTTTTCTTTAATTCTTAGACGAAAATATTTTAGCACAAAAATCAGCATAAGCTTATAATGATAAAAGGGATATTTCAGGTTCCAATCGTGAACATTGCCGTTCACTTCTTCAGGGATATCCTGGAACTGAGGTATCAGCTTATGATGGTCTTATCTGTACTCTCTAAGATTCCCACGAACGACTACACAAACAAAACAATTGATTAAGCAATAAGAAAATACACTAAAAACAAGTGAATAAAATCAACTAAAGAAAGAGAGAAAAAACGACCACGACTCTAACCCACATCCAAGGTGTCACAGAATAAATAGGAATAATTTATAACAATCACAACATTTAAGCCATATTTAAACAAACTTTAAAAATAGGACAACTACTAAATAACCCTAAAGACAAAAACGCACCCCACATTGATCCAGGAGTATATAAAACGCCTTTTTCCTATGACAAAGTCTACCTTGGATCAACTCAGAGAGCGGTGAGCCAACATATAAAGGAACATGAGAGTAAAGTCATGGTAAAGCATTTCAGATAATCAGTATTAGCTGAAAATTATATCGAAACGATACATAACATTTTATTTGACAAAACGACACTCATTACAAAAACAAATAATATCATTCCAAAAACACATAAAGAAGCAATCAGAATCCTGAAAATACCTTAATAAGATCAATAGGGACAATGGATAACATACCAATCCAGTTTGGCAGTCCGTCATTCCGGATTGAAAAAAATACTTGATTGGCCAATCAGGTTCGACTAGTTCCGACGGAGAACATAATTAGTTAAACTGTTTGCCAGCAACCCGTAATATAATTCACAATTTGATCAATTATCTTTTACTTTAGTATTACTTTAGTATTAATAACGCTAATTTTTAGCTGGGTGTTAATGGTACAAGTAATTATTTTTAAATGAATCTGTTATATCATCAGAGATGGTACTTCATCGACAGAAGATCAAACCTCCAAACCATGGAGGCAGAAAATCTACACAATATCGATCAAGCTAAATATCTTCAATAACAGAAAGTGCTTAACGTCTTAATTACTTTCCTTGAATGAAGAGTTATTATTCTGATCCCTCTAATTGCTTAATTGGAAAAGCACCTGATCGAAAATCAGAAGTTTTGTGGTTTAATTTCCAATGGAGTGAAGAAGGAGTAGGATCTTTTTTCAAGAAATAATTTTAATTTGAAAATATTATTTTTCATCTAGTCTGATTAAAACGTTAAGCATTTTCTGTTATTAAAGATTATTAACTTGATCAATATTGTGTAGATTTTAAAATAAATTTTATTGTAAGTTTTAAATTATTTCTGGGGCCTTGTTTTCAATTGCATAAGTTTGTAAAAATATACTCAACTCCCGATGTAAGACCTTCCTGTTTACGATCTTACGTTAACTGATGCTGCAGCCGATACAGAATACGGGAGCGTTCGAAGGGGCTGTGCATTCAAGTGTGACAAAATTCTCGATAGCCGCACTATCCGCGCGTTGGTTGCATTAGCTTACGTCATCTATTAAAATCAAAAAGAACAGATTTACGTGGCCCTGTCTGTTTACGTTGGAAGTCCTCCGAATTTGGACGTGAAAAAAGGCAAACGATTTCGTAATTTATTATGTTAGTTGTCAAGATACAATTATAAAATACAATAGTACAATAGTAGTAATTCTAAAAAATATATCAGAAATGAAAGATTATGGTTAGATTTTTAAAATTTCAAAAGGAATATGCTTAGATTTGACCTTGAATCGTCGGTTGAGACTTGAAGATTAAGAATTGCTTTGAATTTTATAAATTTTTTGGAATTATTGTATGCTAACCTATTTTTATCGTTTAGACGATGAAATCCAAAAAGTAATTGACTTTTCAAAAATGCTGTGCTAACTTTACACTTGCACTGCACTTCTAATGTTTTCCAAAAATTCCTTGTTGTGTCGTTTGGCAATCATTTGGAAACGTTTAGAACTTAATTTTTATCGTTTGAACGATAAAATCCAAAAAGTTATTGCCTTTTCAAAAAAACTAGTTGCACTAAAAATTACAAATTTTTAGGTTTTCTCTTTGCTAATCGTTTGAAAATCGTTTAGATTGTACTGAAAACCCATTATCAAACATGAATAATTATAAATAATATGTTCAAACAAACTTTTTTTTAACACTCCTTGCTAAGCTCTCACCTGAAAAATAACCACTGTAACAGCTGTAAGTACGAGCTGTAAGTCACGCCGTCTCACAGTGTGAAAAAATAAATCTGATTGACATGACATAAAACATAAGATCGTTTTTCATAATTTTATATAAAATAGTAAAACAAACCTTAATCTACGAATAGAATATCATTTTAGAGGCATAATAAAAGTGGTTATTTGATGTTTGTACGACAGAGGTCTCTGTATTGTACAGTTGATAAGTAGAAGAACTACTATATCATAATCAATTTTTATTATGCGAAATTAATTGAAAACGCGAGAAAAATGAGTTCTAAAAAATTCACTGCGGGCTGGGTTTGAACCAACAACCCAGCCCGCATACATAAGCCCAAAAAATGTGGGCTTGCAAAACTTAAACATATAATATCTGCACTTATGAGTTATATCTCATGACTGTTAGACCTGTAGTTCATGAAATGCAAGCAAGTTAATAGACTGCGTTTAGTTATCGATTAATCATAATGCGATATAACCCTCTTTACCACGTCAAGGTAAATCACTAAGCTTTCTTCAAATATATTACAAAGTTTTTTGCTTCGTTAGTTAGTTCTTTTTCATCTTTTTTCCTATCTATCTTAGGCTACTGATTAAGGGATTTCACATAATCAAAAGATTGTGAATAATATCTTCATTCTTTCGGGTCTGCTGCTCATTCTGCTTTGTGCAAGACAAGCTTTTCGAAAAACTTTGTTGCTGGCCTCCTGTGCTTCTTCTGAGTAATAACCTATAGGCTTTAGAAATGTTATCACGATATCACATACATGGTGACTTCTTGGTGATACTTGAGCGTAATGATACAATTCTTAGTGGAATATATTTACGAATTGGCGACGTTGACAAACGTTCGAAATTAAACCAGTTTAAATAATTAAACTAAGTTTTTTTTGGTTTAACTAAGTTAAACCAATTAAATTAGCCAGTGGCATGGTTTCCATGTTAAACCGAGGTGAATGGCATAAAACTCCCATGGGCAACAATAATCTAATCAGTACGAATTATAGAATATTACATGTAAACAAATTGTACACGTCTGAGTAATAACCTATAAGCTTTCGAAATGTTATCACGATATCACATACATGAAGAAGTACTTTATGTACACTTGAAGGCATCCTGTACCAGCCATACTTTTGCGCACAATATTTTACTGTTCCCAAGCAGTATTCCTTGAATGTCTATAAGTTTACTTTCCTTTTTCAAGAAATTACTTGTAACACCACATATAATCTTTGTAACATCTCTTTATCAATGCCAGTAACTTCTGAATCAGCTTCGTATTGCGAAAAAAATGTACGCGCTACATTCCCAGTATTTTTGTTTGATGACATCAACAGTTATTCTAATTTTTTTCTTTAACGCTTGCTGTATAATTTTGCTCTGCTTACTTTTATCTCTTTGCTTGAACCTGATTCTGCCTATGATATGAAATTTCAGTTATAAGCAATATGCAATGGATATTCCATTAATTGTATCCGAACTTTATTCAATGATTTCGGGATTTTGCTGTCAAATTTCCTTACGATTTCAGTAGTCACTTTAACAAACTTGAAATTCATTTGGCGGCAATCCAACGTGAAAGATGGTTTTTCATTAACCTTCAAGACTTTATTATCCGCAGTTGTAATCACTAGAGGAACAAAAGTTGTAATAAACACCGATGCATCAGAAAATTTTGTTCTATTTTCATTTTCACTGTCAACTAAATCAAAAATGTCATTTAAATTCAAAGGGTCACTTGAATCCGAAGATTCATTTGTGAAACGTTGATTTGTTGTTTGCTGTCCTACACTCTTATCCATTCCGTACTTGCCATGGAAAGTTATATTTTTATCACAATTTTGTAGTTCTGTTTTATCTAATGTCATTAGAACTTTTATTAAGGTATATTCAAGAAAATATATGACGTCTACTGCTGCTCCAGTTTAGGATTTTTCGAGATGTACAGAATAACATTTATCCTTAGCTTTAGCAATTTCTTTATAATGTGGATATGATGTGTCGTCAAAGCTTAACTGATTATGAGATCTAAGTGTTTCATATTTTCATGATCAGAAATCTAAATCCAAGCTGTATTATTTTTTTAGTATCACATATATTTTAATTTTGTAAGTCAGAATTGGAGATTGTTTTTCGATCTTTGATTTTTAGTGCTAGAACCAACTCTTCTCTTGTATATAAATTAGCAATTTCTGAAGCTCGTCTAAGTTTTGTTTATCGAGATGATTATTTTAAATGTTTACGTGGCGTTCCCATTTTAGTAGGTGTACAATTTATATCTGAATTAGATAGATTTGAATTCTGTACTGGTATCAATTGATTTGATGAAGAAGCATTGTCGTTGTTGATTTAAATACATCTTCCCTACTTGCAGCACTATCTAATTTTGTTGTCAATTGAAATCAATGTTAGATTCTTGACTTTCATATTTATCCCATATAAATGCACATAATTTAGAATAATTTATATTTAACATTTTACGAATTATAATATTTTTAACCTAAATCTAATAATTCTAATTATACAAGAAAAGGCATAAATACCTGGATGAATTATTGTTTTCGTTGCTAGGACCGCAACCAAAATATCAATGAGTGATTTTATGTTCGTTATAAACTACATTGAGTATAATAATAAATTAATCATATTATTTTGAAGTGAATCATATGTAAATCATCCAAAAGAAATAAATGTTAGTATTATTCTTTCCATTTAAACTCACAGGTGAAATTGATGAAAATATCATATATTTAATAGGATTATAAGCTCTCAAAAAATGTTTCTTCTTATGATTGTTCAAGCAACTAATAATTTTGTGCCCACTGGGGTTTTAAAGATGAAAAAACTGTGGCAACACTCCCTAGCGTAATGTCTTGCTCAAATAAATTTTCTAACTAGTTATTAAGATGACTAAACTTCAATTTTGTAAAATTCAAAGCATAAAAGTAAGTTTGTTGCTGATAAAAATATCCCCTATTTGTTCGATAATCGTTTTAATAAATAATAAAGTTTTAACTGAATCATGTCTTATTAACGTATTAACGTATTAGGACTCATTTTATACAGTGATTTTTGAATCTGAGGATCCTGCGTTACTCCTCACCAACTGCAAAATCTACGAGAAATTTTCAAAAAAAATTATCTAAGTTTCTTCATGGAAAACGAATACTAAATTTGCGAGGAATAAACCAAATACTAGATGACTCCCATGGGCAACAATAAAGCAATTAGTAAGAATTTTAGAATATTACATGTAGGCGAAATATAAACTAAAATTCTCCAAACCATAAATAAATTTAAGAAAATGTAAAAGTAAGAAATATTATTGTGATCAACACTTGAATCAAAATTCTGCAAATAAATGTTACTTACGATAAAATGTCAATGTATTTTCATTTTTGAGGCCTATCTCATTCGTCAATTCCCTAGAACTTCTTTTATGGAAACAGATATACAACTTATGATTGATTTATAATGATGGTCATACCTCAAAACACTTTTTTTGTGAGACCAAAATACAGTAGATAGGAAGTAGTTGTTAAACTTGAAAATGGCAACAGTTTAGAATAATGAATAAACACATTTTTTTCACATTAAGCCTGTATATTCTTTCAGCTATTGCTGCAGAAAAATATCAAGCAAGTAGTAAAATATATCCATAAAATTATTTTACTTATTTTGAGCTGCTTTTATTTTTATAAGTTACATTCGTTTTAAAAAAAGGTTCCCTTCTCTTTACATCAAGGACTTGTTCCTTGGAGTTCATTGATATTTTCTTGTCAACTTTTTTATCGGCATCTTTGAATAATGTGTCGCATCTTAGCGTCAGATAAATATTTACTCACATTAAAAGTTCGTTTCCAAGAAATATTTGGTATAGTTTAGGGTACTATTTTTTAAATCCTAATTTTTAAACACAAATCTCTCATTTCTTTCAATCAATATCAACTGTTTCTTGCTTATTTGATTTTTCACTGCCTACGGTTAATACTAATTTGCAATAATAATTTTTACATTTGACCAATTATATTTCAAATAGATTACACAGGGCCAGAAGATGAAATTGAGGTGGAGCATCTTTCAACTTAGTTGACCTTTACGTTTTTGGGGTCGCTGATCATGATCCCGGTGTCCATATGACCTCATCACGTCTACGTCAAGGTCAAATGAAGGTCAAACACCTTAATTCGATTGATGAAATTTTTTTGACCCCGGATTCTGAAAGACCGAAAAAGTTTTACGTCCGAATACGCCTTGACTTGTTAGTCAAACCGACCTCTGAAGGCTATTTGGAGGTCATCTAGAGATCAAATTCTACTTTTGATTTCTCAGCTTATGTGTTAGCTATGAACGGGTCTCGAACCAGTGGATCTTTACGTTTTTGAGGTCGCTGATCACGATCCCGGTGGATGTGATTTCGTGAAATGATAGGTTGAGAGTCTAAAATGAGAAATTGAATGAGTTAATGTTTAATTTCAAGCTTGAGTGTTTACATTCAACCGACGGATGAACTTAGATTTGACCAACAGGGCCATTCTCCAGGTCAAACAGAGGCCAAGATTTATTACTTACATAATATGCCACAAAAAGGGACATCGTGGATCGACATTTTTTGTGCCTGCTCCCGGGGCACCTCCACGTGGTGACGGTGGGCAACGGGTCAACGGCGAAGTCCCTGGATGAAGGCGTTTAAACCATCATGGCAGGCATAAGAAAAAGTAGCCGTACGATCCAAGAACTTGGAAAACCAGTATCGGCGATTGGTTAGGGTGGGCAAGCTGGCCCGCAATCGTCGTCATCATGCTACTGCAGCTCTAATTTGGTGCAAAACTTGGCCCTTTTAGAGTCTAATGCTACAAGTTCATCAACAAGAGCCAAAATATCATGGCACTGATTGCTATTTCTGCTTGACCAATACATCTGTGTACAATAGAAAGAATAATTCTACAATATTATATGCATCTGTTCAATCTGTGACTCATGCTGTTTTAATCAGCATCGAACAGGTTGAGAGTGAACATCAGATATTTATTGACGAAGTGTCTTTTGAAACAGAAACTAATAATGCAGATAGAAGAATGTCGTTTGAAGAATTCGAAGATCAGCAAAATGAATCCCAAAAATCAGAAGATGGTCAGCCCGAAAATTCTTATGGTTCTACTCAAGATGAGCTAAGTGACTTGGTTCGAGGCGCAGGACTTTCGACAGAAATTTCCGAACTCGTAGCTTCTAGATTAAAAGAGAAAAATTTTTTAGCTCCAGGTACTTGAGTGAGTTTTTATCGTGATCAAGATCGCCCATTCCGGAAATTTTTCTCTAAAGCAAAGGGTTTGGTTTATTGCAATGATGTTGAAGGACTGATAAATGAGTATAAAAGTGTTCAATATGTAGCTAGTGACTGACGACTATTTATTGATTCATTAGTGAGGAGTTTGAAAGCTGTCTTCTTTCACAAGAGAAACATATATGCCCCTATACTAATTGGTCATTCAGTAATCTTGAAAGAGCAATACAATAATTTCCATTTTCTACTCGAAAAATTGAAGTATGATAGTCTCAAGTGGCAATTAACTGGATATTCAAAAATAACCAGTATTTTATTTGGTCAACAAAGCGGAAACACAAAGTATCCATGTTTTGTTTTGAATTCGAAATGAGAATTACAACTAATGAGAGAGCAGCTTAGAGTAGTTTCAAAGAAATTTAAAAGAGAAGATATCAAGGTGTTTGGGTTGCGAACATGATGTCAGACTACTGTTGGTCTTCGAAAAGAGACACATCAAATGTACATAAAAGAAAATCCCTCCGTAGATCTTTCACGAACAAAAGAACACGTCGTACATAAATTTTGAATTTGCATTGTCTGTACAAATCTACTATGTGATTCCATTACATTACGAGAAACTTTGGTTTTGATAGATTTTTTCGGATTTTAAATTAAATTTCACCAGTACCCGCGCCAGAACTTGCGACTTTCACAGTCGTTCAGAAAAACCTAAGTTGTAGTTATCCTGATTGTTGATGTCACAAAAAATTCAATGAAAATTCAGTCCTCTAGAGAACTAAGTGAATCCGTGTGTCAACAATCTATCCCTTCTCCCTGCAAGTGCGCATCGCGACTTAGATTCTTCTAAACGAGCTCATTCGCTCGTTCAGGCATACGGTAATTGGGGAAAATATTGTTCTTACATTAATGAAAGAAAATATCACCAAAAATAATAACAAACTGTTTAAATAATTATGTATAATATATAATAAAATTGTTTCAATAATTATTTTTGTTAAATTTAATGGATCATTGCCTCGCTTTATCTAAACAGTCGAATATTATATTAAAAAATTCTAAAAAGCCGCGAATTTGAACTCTATCATGAGAGAAAATTTTTGAAAATAATAAATTATTTAAAAAGTTTATGTAAACATTTGTCTGTTTGGATTGAAAGGTCTAAACTCTTGAATTAAAAATTTCATCATTTTAGTATTATTTTTCTATAATTTTTCTTATTTCGTGAAAAATCACACTATTATCCTTGGTTTCACAGCAATTTGAACTGTGAAGTTTGAAACTATTTTTGGTGAAAAAAAATTACCTGAGTTTCTGAAGGTAATATAATAACAAACATGCGATGTATTAGTCATTGTTAGACTGTTTTACAATCTATACGTGAAAAGATAAAAATATTATTTATTTGGCGTCGCCAAACCTAAACATGAGATCTTCACAATCTATACCTGAGAAGATAACAAAATTGAATATGTCCAATAGTATAAATACATGAAACTCAAGCTAATAATTAGTTGCGGCGTTCTCCACACTAATCGTTAATCTTTTTTCTGTATTTAAAAAAAATGAGGAATCCTTATACTCTAATCTTTATCATTATCGTCATTCTGAATTCCATTAGTAAGTAGAATAAATTAGTATTGTCTTTTTGCTATTTAATAGCAGTCACAGAGTATCACCAATGTCCTTTTTTCAAATGTACCCTATTCCATATAACTCGTTTAAAAAAAATGTAATCCTTTTGCTTCTTGCAGAGTTAAGTTCACAGTCGCAGCGTTCACCTAATGGCAACCCCATTCCTCGTAGTCCTTCTCGCGAAGCTTCTTCTTTTCCTGTCGGACATTCTCCAGAAAGAACTCTTCTCGATCCCGAGACTTCACTTCGTCCCAGGTCCAGGTCTCCTCTTGCCAGGCATTGTCCTTTATTCATACTCGGATTTCCACTTGAACAACTCAGAAATATTTGACTTATTCCGCGGAAAAATCCGCACCGTGTACTCGAAATTCGAAAATACAATTTTCCTCAGGATAAACCGCTTGAACTGAAAGGAGTACGTGGTACATCTAAGCCCATGCCAACCGAAGAACGGATTGTTTTGACAACATTGACTGGTGATGTTTTAGCCATATTAGAGCGCAATAATACAATTCTTCGTGGAATATATTCACGTTTTCAGGGCGCTTCAAAACGGTCGAAAATAAACATACACAGCGGCGCAGTTTCCGTGTTGAACCGAGATGAATGGCATGAAATTCCTACGGGAAACCATGAGCAAATCTTAAAGAATTTTAGAGTATTACATGTAGACGCAATGTGAACCAAAATCCTTTACATACTTATTCAATTGAGGAAAATGTAAAAGTAAAATACATTATTGTACATGCTGCGTTGACAGCTCAAAATCCTAAGAAATAACTTTTAATAATAACAAAAAAAGCCCCAGTTTTAAACAATAAATACAGGTGGAATTATACTTATTTCCATGGAAAGTAGTTCTTTCTGAAGATGACCGTCGACGTACAGTTGAAACGTAATACTTTTTATATACTAAGAGTTTTTCAAGCATCATCTTAAATAAAATTGACCTGCTATCAACAAGAAATTATTTTTAATACAAGTTTGAAATCCCTGGAACAAGCAAACTTCAGGATTGTAAAAAATAATGTGACACTTCAAAAGGTTTTAATTAGCGTTTCCTTTTTAGAACAATAGTTTAGATTCTCAAGGTGAAATGATATAAAAAAGCGCTAGTTATTACTTACCCATCACTGAATTGAATACATGAATTTCTTATCCGTACATTTCGGCGTTGCGTCACGAAGTACCTAAAATGAGACCTTAAGGATATATACGCGAAAAGATAAAAAAATAAATATCTCAAACAGTCGAAATACATGAAACATTAAGTCCATGATTAGTTGCGCTGTTCCCAAAATACAGTTTTAATCTTTTTTCCTATATTTAACAAAATGAAGAACCGACAGATTCTAAAGAAAAGCATTGCTTTTTAAAAACCCTAGAAAATTATCATAAATCATAAAGGTAAATTAACAAAAATTGTGTTCCCAAAAAATATCTACAAGTTCGTCAATAATAACTTTTTGATAGTACGTGTACTGTTCGTTTTAATCATAAAAATGACATTATTAATAACAAGGAAGAACTTATAGAAAACGACACCTGAGAAAAAAAGATATGAGTTTGTAGTAATTTATTAGATTCTCATCATTTATGATTGAGAAAGTATTAGAATCGCCTGAAATTTAACACCACAACATTCAAATTTTGAACCGAACGACGCAAAATCATCTCTCTATTTTCTCTGGTTTCAGAGAATTTGAGGCTGTGAGATTGGAAATTGTTTGTTGTAAACAACTTTATAATTTGTAACACTCGCTAAAATGATTTTTTTCTCTAAACAGTGTTCTGGGTTTTTCGATCGGACCCTAAGTTTGCTTATAATACTTATCATAGCTAGAAAAGATTAAATAATGATGTAACACATTAAAAAATTGTCTTTAAATAAATTAAAGAAGTTAATTCGGAAGTTTAAGAGACGTTATTAGCGTTTACTTTTGAAACAAATTATTTAAGTTTCTCAAGGTAAAATAGTAATACACGTGCGAGAAAATAAACATCACTGGAATTAATAAATGATGTTATTTTAAAAGATAAGTTCTTTACAACCTATGCTAAAAAAAGGTCAAAAATATAAGTATCTAAGTATAGCACTTATACACGAAACTTCGTAATAATAATGAGTTACGGTTTTATAAAAAATCTGCCTTATTATTTTTTCCTGTATTTTGAAAAAAGAGGACCGTTGCATTAAATTACCCGTCATTTCAAACCAAAGTGAACATTGCTTTTTCTTTTCAAAAAATTTCAAAAAATTACTCCTATTAAGGGGTTGAGAAGACCCCAAAACAATAAAAAATAGAAAATCCCACTAATTATAAAATCATTTTTTTTTGATTGATGAGGAGTTCATATGGGCCAAAAATTCACCCCAAAGATCTCCTATGGGGTGAAATAATTTCTTAAACATTATGTAATATAAAAATAGTAACGCCAAAGTTAGCCTTTTTTTCGCACCCCCTTAGCGAGGTGGGGAAAAAATATAAAAATGTATTACAGACATCAAACTACTCGTCATTTAAAAGCAAATTGAGCATCGCTGTTCCTTTTCAGAAAATTTAAAAAAATTACCCCTACTGAAGGCTTGAGGACGCACAAAAAAAGAAAAGAAAATACCTTTAAGTATAAGAAAAAATTTTATTGATAAGAGGTTGATGTGGGTTAAAATTCAGCCAGAAGATCTCCCACTGGGTGGAATCATTCCTGAAACATTAAGAAAAATAAAAGTGTTCTAGAATTCTGAAAAAATATATTTAAATGTTAAAAATCATAAAATATATAACCAGGCAAGATCAAGTGGTGATGCAGCCGCTGAAGACAACATCAGAGTTCTAGGCACTGAAGGCAAGATCTAGTGGTAATCTAGCCATTTAAGGGCAGATTAGCCAGTTCCAGCCACTTGATGCAAGATCTAGTAGTGATCCAGTCACTTAAGCAGTATATAGTGGTGATCCATCCACTTAAGGCAAGATCTAGTGGTAATGCAGCAACTTAAGGCAATATCAGTCAGATTTTTAGCCACTTAAGGCAAGATCAGTCAGTTGCAGCTACTTGAGGCAAGATCTTGGATTTCCACTTAAAGCGAGATCTGAGTTCCAGTCATTTGAAGAAAGCTCAGAGTTCTAGCCGGTTAAGGTAAGATCTAGTGTCGATCCAACCACTTAAGGCAAAACCTAGTGGTGATCCAGCCACTTAAGGCAAGATTAGGGTTTCAGCCACTCAAGGCAAGATCAGAGTTTTAACCACTTAAGACAAGATCTTGTGGTCATCCAGCCAATTCAGGCAAGATATAGTGGTGATCCAGCCACTTTAGTCAATATATAGTGGTGATGCAGCCACTTAAAGCAAGATCTAGTAGCGATCCAGACACTTAAGGCAAGGTCTAGTGGCGATCAAGCTACGTAAGGCAAGATTATATTTCCAGTCACTTAAGGCAAGATCAGTCAATTCCAGCCACTTGAGGCAAGATCTTAGCTCTCCAGCCACTTCATGCAAGATCTAATAAATATCCAGCTACTGAAGGTGGAGATTAGTCAGAGATTTTGGGAATAGTGAAGGAGGCGTTACATATATCAGGATTGGGGATATTTAATTTATTATATTGCCTATAGTCCAGGTACCACACTAGTATCATAATGTGGCTATAACAGCCAACAGTACGTGCTCCACTTTCACATGTAAAATAATATTCTACTATTGCATTCTTCCCACTCTTACTTTTGTCTACAAGTATAAATATGTGATAATGTTTACCACCACGGTAGCGGGACTTCATATAAGCTTTTACTAGTAATGGAGTTTTAATGGCGATTCCGTACTTTGACTAGTCCTCTCGTGCAGTTGGATTCCTTGTCCCTGGTTAAAACTGGCGACGAGGAATATACCTTCATGCACGAGTTCAGCATAGTAGCTTATCGCATTCTTAATCTGGTAAGGTCCTAAGCTGATGTGATATGACTCTTCCATTGTTAGCACTGGGAATTGGAGAAGGTTATTATTTTTCTCGTTATGAAGGCTAGTTTAATGGACTTCAATATGAGGAACTTTTACTTGCGTCAGGTTAAAAAAATCTTCAACGAATTTTTTCAAATTATTTATTTAATTTGATCCGGATTTCATAATTTCTGCAATATTCTGATGCTCTTTATCGCTATAAATAGGTTTAGTGGGTAAACGATTCCACAGGGTTCGCATCCAGCCTCTTAACCCTGTCGTCTGGGGACCTATTGTTTCGGCCGAGTCGAGTGTTAGCGGTACATTTCTCTTAAACAAGATGCAAGATTTGCACTGCGAACACTACGTAGTACCCACCATCGTGATTCATTAGGAAAAGAAAGAGAGACACTAGAAAGAAAGTTCCATCTCTTGCAGCCTTCTTATTTCTACAATCCCATTTGCCACATTTGTATATAAGGCCTTTATTGTTCCCAGTTCTTAAATTAGAATTTCTTACACACTTATTGCAAAACCAAGTTTTTTGTAAAAGCCCTCAATAAACAAAGAAATTGATTGGCCCGGTTACTTTTAGCTCTTTGTTGAAATCCCGAAAACTTTTCGGAAATTTATTTTAGAAATTTACTGACACAACAGACTTGACTGATGATGCTTCGTAAACTGAATTAATAATCTCAAACTGAATTACCTACCTGTGAAGACCGATATTAAAAATTACTCTTAACCATGTTACATAGGCTAAGCAGCCATGAACAACAACAACAATAACAAGAGCGGGCAATAACAGGACTCTGACTGACAGACTCTGTTAGTCTAGTCGCCGCTATAAACAGCCGAGAACAATCGGCCCTTTTCAGGTTCAACGCATTTTTGTAACATAGGAATAATGGATTGCTTGAATAAGTGCAATGAATTCTTATAACAAAGAAATAAATTATTTTCCAGTTACAAATAATTTAAGTATCAACAGGAAAAAAAAAATAATTTTTAAGAAACAAAAATAAATTTCAAATAAAAAATTGTTTTAGTTTTCACAAGTGATAAATTTTCAACAAAACTGTCCAATGTTCAGTCAAAAAGGATGACAGCGCCCCATAATATGTAGTCCTGAACTGTGTTTCTCTCCCTAGTGTCTCTTTTTCTTCCGAATGTCCCGCGATAGTGGGTACTGCGTAGAGTTGGCAGTGCAAATTTTGCGTCTTGCTGAAGAGACTGTACCGCCAGCGCTAGACTCGGCCGAAACAATAAGTCCCCCAACGACAGAGTTAATGGGTTGAATCGCCAAGAATTTAAACTTTTTCTTTAATCGACCAAAAAATTGTTCAATAAGTCATTTAACTTAAGTAAAGAATCTAGATTGACCACATCTAGATTGACCACATCTAGATTGACCACATCCTTGTAATTAGCGTCATAAGGGCTTAGACATGTATTATATATCCATTTCGAGTACGTCCTACCATTGGTTTCACCTAGGGCATTTTATACTGTTCGCTCCAAAAAATTTTTTGACTTGCAACCTTCTGGAATATCGAATAATATTCTAGCTATTTGGTGTTATTATCTAATCATTTAGCACGTTCGGTTAGGTTTACAAATTTTTGTACCAAATTCTCAAGTAATTTTTCACTTGCCTTTTCCATGCAGTTACTTATTGTTTGACGACAACACTCAAAAAGAGAAGCAAGTTGTTCGCTAAATAATGCGGTACGTATTTTTTAGAGGAAAACACCTAAATTCTTTGCAGAGCACGATTCAAGGTAATAGCGCATTTGTTCAACATCATCTTTATTATAACCGAACCTTCTTTTAAAAGTATCATCTTCAATGTAATCTATATCGTCACAGTCAAAGATATTTTTTTTTGTTTTTTTCGTGATGATACTTGAACATAAGTTCACTAATTTCTTTGTGGTCTTCATATCTAACTTCTTTCGATATACTCATACTCAACTAAGAACTTATAGTTGATAAGTGACATTTGGCGCAACATCTTAGGGACTAGGATCAGGGTTTCTGTGGTTTTGTAACCAAATGTACCTTGCGTATTTGAGTTCAGTCCTTGTCTATAAATCGATAATTCTGATGTGTCAGATGTCAGATGTATCACGGGCAACTTGAACATGACGGTTTTCACTGACATTCTAGCATGAGTTGGAGATCTTGCTTTGTTCTGGAATTTCAGAGATCCTATCTAATCTTCGTTCTTTCGTTTTAAAAGTTTATTTTAAGTTATCAATAATAATCAACGGATCATCTAAATAATCTATAAAAAAACATATCAGCTTTTGATCTTTTTTGCTCATTGCAGCCTAGACAATTACTGAAAGGCATTTTTAAAACTCTAAGCTACAATAAACACTCCCAAAACTCTTCTGAAAACGACTGACAACGAGGTAACCATTGCAAGCAATGATAAATGAAGACAAAGATCCTGAAAAGGAATATTGAAACATTTAAACACTGAGAGAAGGAATTCGCCAAAACTCTCCAGAAAATTCTTTAAGAGTCTATCTTTAAACTCAATGATGAATAAAGCCCTCTATTAACCTGAAAAGGAATGTGCGAATATTCAAACACTAAAGACAGATAATTTACCAAAACTCTGTTGTAAACTACTTTTAAAAGCGGTAAACTTTGCACTCTAGGACGGAAAAGTCAAATATCTTGGTAATAACTTTTGGAGTGTTTAAAAGCCGGGAAAAAGCCATGAACTAAAGAAATATTAGAAGCGAGTCTGACACTGTACTATGACTCCATGGAGTTTGGTGATCTTTGCTGATTGTCGAGGGAAAGAGATAAGATTGGTCTAGCGCTCACCAGCCTCGCCGTTTAGTAGCACGAAGGGTGGGGGGGGGGGGCTGCGAAAGCGGGAGAAAGCACGCAATTCTGAGGTTAAAGACAAGGGAGGCCAAAAAAAACCAAGGTTCTCGCGTATATATTATTTTTCAATAGAAACTCTAATGTGGTTTGCTATCCGCCACTCATCGGAGAAAGAGAGTACTATCATCCACTCAACTACCTTCCAAGTAGGAATCTAGCGAATGACTCTTTTTACGTTTTGAGTAAAATTATATGTTGCAAAAATTATTTTTAAAAAAAGTCTCTGAATTTTACTATTTTCAGGGGATGGTTTCACCCGCTTCAGAGGGGCTTCTATCCCTGGATAGAGATAATTTTTTGAAATTTCTAAAAAAAAGCGAAAGGCGATGCTCACTTAATTTTTTAATGACGTGTAATTTGATAACTGTGACATATTTTTATATTTTTGCACCAGGTCGCTGGTGAGGTCCAAAAAGTAGGCGAAAAAACAGTTTATTTTGGCATCAGTCTTTGTATGCTATATTTTCAATATATAATCGATGAATATAAGCAGCGTACTTTGTTAAAAAAACCAATATGTTTGCTCTTGGTAAATAAGAAGCTGATTCTGCAAGAAAACCATGTTTTGGCAAGTATAATATCATGAAGCCATAAACTCTCACTCTAAGCACGTTCACTGTCGAATTCATGGATACTGATATTGCAATATATTCAGAAATATTTGTGCAATAAATATGGATACCTTATAGCGCATACATTTGGTTTTACATCCTAGAATATTTTTTTTTAAGAGGATTTAAAATAATTTTAAATATCAACAGCTTTTCTAATATTTGACTTTTTATATGCAGAAGAAACTAATAAATTTGTTCAAACAAAAAAGCTTGGAGCGTTAGCTATACAAATTCATCAATTGTGAGAGACGCTAAAGTGGGCGTAGCGCTCGGTTAATCTCTTTTATAATCTTTTTGCTTATATCCCGTATACCTCTCTTGAATTAAAACGCTAAAATTTTTTTAAATTTGCAATTAACAATTATGAACAATAAGGACTTCGAATGGATAGTTTTACAGCTTTCAACACTTCTCTTACTGTCCTTACAGACTTGCCTGATTATTTCACCACAGGGAAATTCATGATATATACTAACGTGCTTAAAAAAATTTAGTCCTTCTTCTCCTTGCAGAGATAAGTTCAAAGTCCGGGTGTTAACCTAATAGCAACTCTGTTGCTTGTAGCCTGCTAATGATACTTCTCTTCATGTTAGCTTCAGGTCTCGTCCTGTCAGGAATTTCTTCACTCATACTAGGATTTTTAATTTAACAACTTAGATTTATTAGACTTATTCCCTACCACAGTCCGCATAGGCTATTCCAGAATACACTTATACTGACGATATACCACCTGAATTGAAAGGAAACTATGGTGCATC
>NC_046664.1:22461567-22463681 GCF_010883055.1 Belonocnema kinseyi
ATAATATAAGAGTAAGATGCGCTATTGTTGTAGAAAAAATAATATCATGCAATTTGTTACATGTATCTATTAAACTATTTGCTACAGTTTAGGGTTCGCTTCATCAAAGGAAATATTTTCAGGACTTTAAATCACAGTACCCAAATACCCGTACCGGGACTGGCGACTTGCACACTCATTCAGAAGAATCGAACTTGGTATTTTCTTTATTTTTGACATCACAGCGAATTCAAGTTGCATTTAGTCCTCTAGAAAACTAAATAATTCCATGCGCTTCACTAATCTACCCCTCCTCTGTGCAACTGCGCATCGCGACTCAGATTCTTTTAAACGAGCGTAGCTGCTCGTTCCGGCCTACGGTAATTGGGAAAGCATCGAAGATATTACTGAACTTAATGATGGACTTTTTAAATTATCATGTTTTTTATCTTAAATTAATGATTACCTCCATTCAGTTGAAAAGAGAAACAAGAATATTTTTTTTAGAAAAACTGCAATTTTCTAGAATTATTATAAATATAAATTTCGCGAATATTAAGGAGATTTTAATTATCGTTTACTTAAAAAAAAATTACCTGAGTTTCTCAAGGTAATATAATAACAAACATACGATGGATTAGTCATTTTTAGATTGTTTTACAATCTATACGTGAAAAGATAAAAATATTATTATATCGAATAGTATTAAAACATAAAACATAAAGCTAATGATTAGTTGCGCTGTTCTCCACACTTAGCGTTAATCTTTTTTTCTGTATTTAAAAAAAATGAGGAACCCTTATACTCTAATCTTCACCATTATCGTCATTCTCAATTCGATTAGTAAGTAGAATAAATTAGTATTGTCTTTTTGCTATTTAATAGCAGTCACAGAATATCACCAATGTCCTTTTTTTAAATGTACCCTATTCCATATAACTCGTTTTAAAAAAATGTAATCCTTTTGCTTCATGCAGAGTTAAGTTCACAGTCGCAACGTTCACCTAATGGCAACCCTATTCCTCGTAGTCCTTCTCGCGAAGCTTCTTCTTTTCCTGTCGGACATTCTCCAGAAAGAACTCTTCTCGATCCCGAGACTTCACTTCGTGCCAGGTCCAGGTCTCCTCTTGCCAGGCATTGTCCTTTATTCATACTCGGATTTCCACGTGAACAACTCAGAAATATTAGACTTATTCCGCGGAAAAATCCGCACCGTGTACTCGAAATTCGAAGATACAATTTTCCTCAGGATAAAGCGCTTGAACTGAAAGGAGTACGTAGTACATCTAAGCCCATGCCAACCGAAGAACGGATTGTTTTAACAACATTGACTGGTGATGTTTTAGCCATATTAGAGCGCAATAATACAATTCTTCGTGGAATATATTCACGTTTTCAGGGCGCTTCAAAACGGTCGAAAATAAACATACACAGCGGCGCAGTTTCCGCGTTGAACCGAGATGAATGGCATGAAATTCCTACGGGAAACCATGAGCAAATCTTAAAGAATTTCAGAGTATTACATGTAGACGCAATGTGAACCAAAATCCTTTACATACTTATTTAATTGAGGAAAATGTAAAAGTAAAATACATTATTGTACATGCTGCGTTGACAGCTCAAAATCCTAAGAAATAAATTTTAATAATAACAAAAAGTCAATGTATTATCGTTCTCAGTTCTTTATTCTTGCATCATTGCCTGAGATTCCTTTTCACCGAAACAGATAAAAAATTCTTTCTTATCTAGGACCGCACTACGGTTTATACCAAAAAATTTCTCAATGTCAAATAGCTTCAGTTTTAAACATTAAATACAGGCGGAATTGCATCTTCTGGACGGCATGAAGGAAAAAGTGTTTTTACATGTCAACTACTAATTCAAACTTACAATCAAGCGCGTGCAGCAAATGGAGTCAATGAATAAGTTATTATAACTTTCAAACATTTTTACATTTCATTCAACTACCAAGTGTACTTATTTCCATGGAAAGTAGTTCTTTCCGAAGATGACCGTCGACGTAAAGTTGAAACGTAATACGAGGGTAGTTCAATAAGTCCTTAGAATGACCAACATATGGCGCGCGAATCGCTCCAAATCATCTGTTTTCAGTCAGCACCACTCCCGACTAGATA
>NC_046664.1:22463781-22465005 GCF_010883055.1 Belonocnema kinseyi
AAAAAAAACGACCACATTTGGCGAGAAAAAAAATTCTCTTTCATCACGACAACGCCCGAGTTCACACATGCTTCGTTTTAATGGCTAAAATTGTTTTTATACTTCATTCTAAGGACTTATTGAACTACCCTCGTACTTTTTATATACTGAGAGTTTTTCAAGCATTATCTCAAATAAAATTGACCTGTTATCAACAAGAAATTATTTTAATTACAAGTTTGAAATTCCTGGACAAAGCAAATTTCAGGATTGTAAAAATAATGTGACACTTCAAGAGGTTTTAATTATGGTTTACTTTTTAGAACAATAGTTTAGGTTCTCAAGGTGAAATGTTATAAAAAAGTGCTAGTTATTACTCACCCATCACTGAATTGAATACATGATTTTCTTATCCGTACATTTCGTCGTTGCGTCACGAAGTACCTAAAATGAGACCTTCAGGATATATACGCGAAAAGATAAAAAAATAAATATCTCGAATAGTCGAAATACATGAAACATTAAGTCCATAATTAGTTACGCTGTTCCCAAAATGCAGTTTTTATCTTTTTTTCTATATTTAACAAAATGAAGAACCGACAGATTCTAAAGAAAGCATTGCTTTTTAAAAACACTAGAAAATTATCATAAATCATAAAGGTAATCATAAAGGTAAAAATCGTGTTCCCAAAAAATATCTACAAGTTCGTTAATAATAACTTTGTGATACTACGTGTACTGTTTGTTTTGATCATAAAAATGACATTATTAATAACAAGGAAGAACTTACAGAAAACGACAAGAGGTACGAAAACAAATTGATAGAAAGTTGATTCACCCGAAAAAAAGATATGAGTTTGTAATAATTTATTAGATTCTCATCATTTATGATTGAGAAAGTATTAGAATCGTCTGAAATGTAACACCACAACATTCAAATTTTGAACCGAACGACGCAAAATCATCTCTCTATTTTCTCTGGTTTGAGAGAATTTGAGGCTGTGAGATTTGAAATTATTTGTTGTAAACAACTTTATAATTTGTAAGACTCGCTAAAATGATTTTTCTTCTCGAAACAGTATTCTCAGTTTTCTATCGGACCCTAAGTTTGATTATAATACTTATCATAGCTAGCAAAGATTAAATAATGATGTAACCGATTAAAAAGTTGTCTTTAATTAAATTAAAGAATTTAATTCGAAAGTTTAAGAGACGTTATTAGCGTTTTCTTTTGAAACAAATTAT
>NC_046664.1:22465105-22466337 GCF_010883055.1 Belonocnema kinseyi
ATAATGATGTAACCGATTAAAAAGTTGTCTTTAATTAAATTAAAGAATTTAATTCGAAAGTTTAAGAGACGTTATTAGCGTTTTCTTTTGAAACAAATTATTTAAGTTACTCAAAGTAAAATAGTAATACACGTGCAAGAAAATAAACATCACTGGAATTAATAAATGATGTTATTTTAAAAGATAAGTTCTTTACATATTATGCTTAAAAAAGGTGAAAAATATAAGTATCTAAGTATAGCACTCATACACGAAACTTCGTAATAATAATGAGTTACGGTTTTATAAAAAATCTGCCTTATTATTTTTTCCTGTATTTTGAACAAAAGAGGACCGTTGCTATTCTGATCTTCAACATGATCGTTATACTGAACCCTACTTTTAAATTTTAATACTAGTATCATAAATGAAAGAATGTGGTTAGTTACAGGCATTAAATTACCCGTCATTTCAAACCAAAGTGAACACTGCTTTTTCTTTTCAAAACATTTCAAAAAATTACCCCTATTAAGGGGTTGAGAAGACCCCAAAACAATAAAAAATAAAAAATCCCACTAATTATAAAATTATTTTTTCTTGATTGATGAGGGGTTGATATGGGCTAAAAATTCACCCCAAAGATCTCCTATGGGGTGAAATAATTTCTTAAACATTATGTAATATAAAAATAGTAACGCCAAAGTTAGCCTATTTTTCGCACCCCCTTAGCGAGGTAGGGAAAAAATATAAAAATGTATTACACACATCAAACTACTCGTCATTTAAAAGCAAATTGAGCCTCGCTTTTCCTTTTCAGAAAATTTCAAAAAATTACCCTTACTGAAAGCTTGAGGACACACAAAAAAAAAGAAAAGAAAATACCACTAATTATAAGAAAAAATTTTATTGATAAGTGGTTGATGTGGGTTAAAATTCAGCCCGAAGATCCATCCACTTAAGGCAAGATCTAGTGGTAATGCAGCCACTTAAGGTAATATCAGTCAGATTTTTAGCCACTTAAGGCAAGATCAGTCAGTTGCAGCTATTTGAGGCAAGATCTACAGTCTGTCAAGATAAAGCGTGGGTGGCTTTACTCGCAGTCGGTAAGGTGTATCGACATGATTTTGCTGTCAAAATATTAAGAAGAGCTTACTCTTTCATGCTTTTTGATTTAACATTCAGTTTGCTTTCAATTCTCATCTTGTTATGTAGGTGAATAGGTGCAATCTCCCAAACCCATGTTTCGAGAAACA
>NC_046664.1:22466437-22467466 GCF_010883055.1 Belonocnema kinseyi
TTGAAAGCTGTAAAACTATCCATTCGAAGTCCTTATTGTTCACAATTGTTAATTGGAAATTTAACCAAATTTAGCGTTTCAATTTAAGAGAGGTATACGGGATATAAGCAAAAAGATTGTAAAACAGATTAACCGAGCGCTACCCCCACTTTACCGTCACTCACAATTGATGAATTTGTATAGCTAACGCTCCAAGCTTTTTTGTTTGAACAAATTTATTAGTTTCTTCTGCATATAAAAAGTCAAATATTAGAAAAGCTGGTTGATATTTAAAATTATTTTGAATCCTCTTTAAAAAAAATATTCTAGGATGTAAAATCAAATGTATGTGCTATAAGGTATCCATACTTATTGCACAAATATTTCTGAATATATTGCAATATCAGTATCCATGAATTCGAGCGTGAACGTGCGTAGAGTGAGAGTTTATGGCTTCATGATATTATACTTGCCAAAACATGGTTTTCTTGCAGAATCAGCTTCTTATTTACCAAGAACAAACATATTGGTTTTTTTAACAAAGTACGCTGCTTATATTCATCGATTATATATTGAAAATATAGCATACAAAGACTGATGCCAAAATAAATGGAATTCTAAATATTGACCATAATAAAGATAAAAGTATAAAGTATCATAGTTTTCTTCAAATGCAGGAAAACAAGACTAACGCAGAATTTTAAGAACAGCGTAATTAATTATTATTACGCGTTAATTGAGGTGACGGATGCAATAACCCGTCAAGCGAGTGACGCTTGACCCGACCGACAAATTTACCTTATGAAAATTTCTTATTTCACAATTAATTATTAATCAAGATAAATAATAAAAACTTCGAGAATTGTTCGATCAAAAATTAAAATTTTATAAAGCCCAACTCGTGGTTATTCGGCCGTCTGTTGATCAAAATAATTTAAATTTGTGTCATGTATTTTGAGTTTATGAGTGATGATTATAAACAGCGCATTTTGTTTAAGAAAATAATATGTACGTTTTTGTTTAAAAGCCAATTAAGCCCGAACGAAAACC
>NC_046664.1:22467566-22469558 GCF_010883055.1 Belonocnema kinseyi
TTTTTCGTGATAAGTTATTTCAACTATCATTTTTTCAATGACCCAACCAGTAGTCGAAGTTGCCGAAACATGGTTTTCTTGCAGAATCAGTTTCTTATTTACAAAGAGCAAACATATTGGTTTTTTTAACAAAGTACGCTGCTTATATTCATCGATTATATATTGAGAATACAGCATACAAAGAATGATCCCAAAATAAACTGTTTTTTCGCCTACTTTTTGGACCTCACCAGCGACCTGGTGCAAAAATATAAAAATATGTCACAGTTATCAAATTACACGTCATTAAAAAATTAAGTGAGCATCGCCTTTCGCTTTTTTTTTACAAATTTCAAAAAATTATCCCTATCCAGGGGTTGAGAAAAGCCCAAAAAATAGGAAATACCACTAATTATAAAATCATTTTTCATAGTGTTTTTTCTATGAAATAAACCTCACAAATGTGAAATCACGTATTTTCTTGATTGATAAACGGTTGATGTGTATTGAAAATTCACCTTTGTCTCTCCAATGGGGCGAAATAATCCCTAAAACATGAACAAAATTATTAATAAAATATACATTATTTACGTGTCGATGAAAAAACGACCCCCTACAAAGATTAAAAACACCCATATTCAGAAGGAGACAATAAAAAATCTTAAAACATAAAAAAAATTTATTTAATATTTTTCTTACAAAAGACTCAAGATAAATCATCCTTATAATTCTAAAACTTTTTAATCGAAATTCGCCCCTCTGAAGCGGGTGAATCCATCCCCTGAAAATAGTAAAATTCAGAGACTATTTTTAGAAATAATTTTTGCAACATATAATTTTACTCAAAACGTAAAAAGAGTCATTCTCTAGATTTCTACGTGGAAGGTAGTTGAGTGGATGATAGTACTCTCTTTCTCCGATGAGTGGCGGATAGCAAATCACATTAGAGTTTCTATTGAAAAATAATATATACGCTAGGACCTTGGATTTCTTTGACCTCCCTTGCTAGATCCCTTGCTGGATCGCCACTCAATCCTGCCTTAAGTGGAAAGAATTCTTATCTTGCCTTAAGTTGCTTGAACTCAGATCTTCCCTTAGGCGGCTGGATTCACAATAGATTTTGCTTTAAGTGACTGGAGAGCTAAAATTTCGCCTCAAGTGACTAGAATTCCAATCTTGCTTCAAGTCGCTGGAACTCAGATCTCGCCTTAAGTAGCTGGAGAGCCAAGATCTTGCCTCAAGTGGCTGGAACTGACTAATATTGCCTTAAGTGGCTGGATCACAACTAGATCTTGCCTCAAATAGCTGCAACTGACTGATCTTGCCTTAAGTGGCTAAAAATCTGACTGATATTGCCTTAAGTGGCTGCATTACCACTAGATCTTGCCTTAAGTGGATGGATCTTCGGGCTGAATTTTAACCCACATCAACCACTTATCAATAAAATTTTTTCTTATAATTAGTGGTATTTTCTTTTCTTTTTTTTGTGTGTCCTCAAGCTTTCAGTAAGGGTAATTTTTTGAAATTTTCTGAAAAGAAAAAGCAGTGTTCACTTTGGTTTGAAATGACGGGTAATTTAATGCCTGTAACTAACCACATTCTTTCATTTATGATACTAGTATTAAAATATAAAAGTAGGGTTCAGTATAACGATCATGTTGAAGATCAGAATAGCAACGGTCCTCTTTTGTTCAAAATACAGGAAAAAATAATAAGGCAGATTTTTTATAAAATCGTAACTCATTATTATTACGAAGTTTCGTGTATGAGTGCTATACTTAGATACTTATATTTCTCACCTTTTTTTAGCATAGGATGTAAAGAACTTATCTTTTAAAATAACATCATTTATTAATTCCAGTGATGTTTATTTTCTTGCACGTGTATTACTATTTTACTTTGAGTAACTTGAATAATTTGTTTCAAAAGAAAACGCTAATAACGTCTCTTAAACTTTCGAATTAAATTCTTTAATTTAATTAAAGACAACTTTTTAATCGGTTACATCATTAT
>NC_046664.1:22469658-22475781 GCF_010883055.1 Belonocnema kinseyi
TATTGTTGTAGAAAAAATAATATCATGCAATTTGTTACATGTATCTATTAAACTATTTGCTACAGTTTAGGGTTCGCTTCTTCAAAGGAAATATTTTCAGGACTTTAAATCACTGTTCCCAAATATCCGTACCGGGACTTGCGATTGCACACTCATTCAGAAGAATCGAAGTTGGTATTTTCTTTATTTTTGATATCACAGCGAATTCAAGTTGCATTTAGTCCTCTAGAAAACTAAATAATTCCATGCGCTTCACTAGTCTACCCCTCCTCTGTGCAACTGCGCATCGCGACTCAGATTCTTTTAAACGAGCGTAGCTGCTTGTTCCGGCCTACGGTAATTGGGAAAGCATCGACGATATTATTAAACTTAATGATGAACTATTTAAATTATTATGTTTTTTATCTTAAATTAATTATTACCTCCATTCAGTTGAAAAGTGAAACAAGAATATTTTTTTTTAGAAAAACTGCAGTTTTCTAGAATTATTATAAAAGAGAATAACAAAATAGTAATAAATCGTTTAACAATTATTTTTGTTTTTAATAGATCATTGACTAGCTTTATCTAAAAAGTTACAAATTATATAAATAATTAAAAAACCGCGAATTCGAACTTTATTATAAGAGAAAAATTCTGAAAATAATAAATTCTTTCAACAGTTTATGTGAACATCTGATTATCAATGTTTCATGGAAATACGAAAAAAATGTACAATGCATTTTTAGATCACCCTATTGAATATTTGACTTTTTAGATAGAAAGGTCATCCCTTCGATTAAAAAATTTAGATATTAACGATAAACGTGCGATGAATTAGTCAACGATAGATTGTAAAAATGATTAAATCCTAAGCAAATTTCTTAACTGCGTCGCCAAACCTAAACATGAGATCTTTACAATCTATACCTGAGAAGATAACAAAATTGAATATGTCCAATAGTATAAATACATGAAACTCAAGCTAATAATTAGTTGCGCCGTTCTCCACACTTAGCATTAATCTTTTTTTCTGTATTTAAAAAAAATGAGGAACCCTTTTACTCTAATCTTCACCATTATCGTTATTCTGAATTTGATTAGTAAGTGGAATAAATTAGTTTTATCTTTTTGCTACGTAATAGCCATATCAGAATATTACCTATGTCCTATTTTTAAATTGCACCCTTTTACCTCATTCCCGATGAAAAGCTGAAATTCTGTTTAAAATTGAAATTCTATTCAAAATTGCAATTTAAAATTACTTAGAGTTAATCTGCGCGATTTAAACTTAGCTGTAACTATCTGCTGTTCGTGATTTTTTCAACTTTGATAGATCAAGTAGAGTAACTATTACAAATATTCCATATAACTTATTTAAAAACAATGTAATCCTTTTTCTTCTTGCAGAGTTAAGTTCACAGTCGGAGCATTCACCTAATGGCAACTCCATTTCTCGTAGTTCTTATCGCGTGGCTTTTTCTTCTCTTGTCAGACATTCTCCAGAAAGAACTCTTCCCGCTCCGGAGACTTCACTTCGTGCTAGGTACAGGTCTCCTCTTGCCAGCCATTATCCTTACTCATACTCGGATTTCCACTTCAACAACTTAGATATATTAGGCTTATTCCGTCAAGAAATCCGCACCGTGCACTCGAAATTCGGAGATTCACTTTTCCTGAGGACACGCCACTTGAATTAAGAGCAAAATATGGTGTATGCAAGCCCATGCCAACCGAAGAGCGAATTGTTTTGATAACATCCACTGGTGATGCCTTCGCAATATTCGAGCGTAATAATACAATTCTTCGTGGAATATATTCGCGTATTATAGGCGCTTTGAAACGATCGAAAATAAACATAAACACCGTCGAGGTTTCCCCGTTGAACCGAGATGAATGGCGTGAAACTCCCACGGGAAACCATGAGCCAATCTTAAGGAATTTCAGAGTATTACACGTAGACGACCTGTAAACCGAAATCTCTACTCTATAAGTTTACTTAAGAAAATTAGAAAATTTAAAAGTAAAATGCATTATTGTACATGATCCGGTGCCGGCTGAATATCATAAAAATCATGTGTAATTATAATAAAAAGTCAACGTATTATCAGTATTAACTCTTCAATCTACCATAATTGCCCCAGATTCCCTTTCGCGGACACAGATAAGAAAAAACTTTCTTATCTACGACCGCACTACGTTAGATAGATAGTAGTGAATGGTAACTAAAAAAATGCTAATTAGAGAATTTTTTTAATATCTGCCTCGCTCTTTTTGCTCTGCTTAATTTATATTATATTAATGTATATAAAGTAGTTTATTTGCAAATATTTCAAAATTTTTGGAACAGTAACTTTCAGAGTCTTGTTTCTTATATGAATTGGCGGGAAAGTATATTTAATTTTACTTTGTAAATTTTTCATGATTAAAACAAGATCTGAGCGTCATAACAATTTTCAAGAAAACTGTCTGTCGAATCCTTTTTATGTTCAACAATTCAACTTCTTTGTTGAACCTTCATTTTTTTGTATCGAATTTGTATCCTTGAATAGGAAACTGATCTTTTTTCTGATTTCGTTGAAATTACAACAATTTTGAAACAAAAATTTCGGTTGAAAAATCAGCCAGTCTGTTAAAAATTAACTTTGTTGTCTTAAATTCATAATTTGGTGTTGAGAATGTACTGTTTTGTCGAAAATAATGTTCTTAGATTATAAGTTCAACAATTTTGGAAAAAAATTCTAAATTGATATGTTTAGTTTAAAACAAAAATTTTTTATAAAAAAGCGTCGTGGAAAATAACGTCTATTTAAGAGAGTTTAATTAGCGTTTCCTTTTTTTTAATTATACGAGTTTCTTAAGATCTTCACAATCTACGCTATACTTGAGCTGTTCTCAAAATAGCGTTTCGCCGCGGAATCTTTGCATTTAGATGATTGCGTAATAAGTTAATAGCGAGGTTAAAAAAAATCTGATCGGTATGTATTTTATTCCTCGCCAGAAGGGCGACAAAATATATTTTATAGGAATTTGAATTATTAAGAAATGGTTAAAAAATGATCTTAAAAAGGTCCTTTTAGACACTTCTGAAACGAAATTTAAGATTTATTAATTTTTTCTTGGAAATTTACTGATTATATTTTGGTCATTGATTGAACTATTTGTGACGCGATCCGAAAAAAGGGACCTAGTAGGCAAAAGTGAAATTTTACAGGGTGATTTATTAATGCAAACTCTCTCCAAAAGGGGGTATCAAAAAGCCATAAAAAGGTTATGTATAAAGAATAGGTACCAACAAAAACCTTACAGTAACGGTAAAAATGAATTATTATAAAACGAATAATTCTTAAAGCCGAGAGTCTAGGTGCAAAATCCACTATTCGATTAAATTAAAAGAACTATGTACAATAAAATACATGAGACATCATTTGTGACTAATCACAGGAATGCATTCTAGTCTCACCACAAGACGTTGGCAAGAGTTAGGGGCCAACATTATTCTTGTGACCAGTCACAGGGGTGCCTTCACTTCCACGTGGCGTTGGGAAAGGGGTAGGGATGCGATTTCAAATTATTTCTTTGACTAGTCAAAAGGGTGAACCTTTGCGTGAAATTTGGGTGAAATCACCAAAGGGTGAAAAAGGTGAAAGGTTACAATCAAACTTGGCGTTGGAAAAGGGGTAGGGGTGCGACCTTTAATAATTTCTGTGACCAGTCTCAGGGGTGCCTTCCATCCCCCACGTGGCGTTGGAAAAGAGGTAGGGATGCGATCTTGAACTATTTCATTGACGAGTCACAGGAGTACTTATCCGCCCACAAGGCGTTATAAAAGAAGTATGGGTGCGAATTTACATTATTTCTGCGACCAGTAACAGGGGTTACAGCCCGGCCCCCAAGAGGCGATGGAAAAGGGGTTGGTTTGCGACCTTACATCATTTCTGTGACCAGTCGCATGCGATCTTTCCCACCCCACGTGGCATTGGAAAAAAAGTGGAGGTGCGGCCTTAAATTATTTTTTTGACAAGTCACAGGGGTGCTACTAGCCTCCACGTGGCGTTGAAACAGAGGTAGGGGAGCCACCCTGCATTATTTCTGTGACCAGTCACAGAGGTGTCTTCCCGTCGTAACGTGGAGTTTGAAAAGGGGTAGGGGTGTGACCTTAAATAATTTCTTTGACCAGTCACAGGGGTGCCCACCCGTCCCCAAGATGCGATGAAAAAGGGTTAGGGGTGAAACCTTACATTATTTCCGTTACTATACACAAGGGTGCCTTTACGCCCCCCACGAGATATCAGAAGGGGTAGGGGTGCAATTAAAAATATTTCTGTGACCAGTCACAGGGGTGCATTTCCGTCCCCACGAGACGTTAATAATAATTCTTGAATCGCAAATCGACGATAAAGTGTGATTTATACGTCGAATGGTTTTTTTAAACGCGTAAAAGAGCAAGAATGATCAAAATAACTCCTCAATTACATGGCCTCACTTTAAAATGCGTGAAAGTCTCTTTTGTATACTTGAAATATGCTTCTTGCCAGTAAAGATAGTGTATATAAACTTTGTAAATAAAAAACCTATTTTTTTTAAGTTTTAACACTGAAAATTATATTTGCAGGTATTTTCAGGGCCAGGTTTGTAATCAGCGCATCAACATACATCAGTATGCGATAAAAAAAATATTTAAAAAAGAGGAAAATGAAAAAAGCCGGCAACATGCAATCCTACCGGCGCCGGCAACTAACAATGTTACTTGAAAAACGATACCAAAGTACCAAGTCTTATTTAATATTATTTCAAAACCTTTACATATTATTTGTCATTAATTTGAAAAATTAAAAAAAAATTATTTAATAAAACTGTGAATACGCAGTTTATAAAGTATTTTTCAGTGAATTTATGAAATTTCTGTCAAAAATTAATATAGAAAATAATACTATGTAGTCATAAGTGTCCCTTCGAAATTAAAATATTATTTTTATGATATTACACAATATCAATTAAAAGTTGATTTTATTTTGTATAATATTATGTCTTTATAAATTTAATTTTGGAAACAATTTTTTTATATGAAACTCTCCTTGGAAATATACAATCTAAATTATGAAATTAAATGTTTAAAAATGAAAATAGTATAAATAAAATTTATATAAGTATCATATTTTATAAGTTAATCAAGCATGAATTTTTATAATAAAATTATGACATTGACGCAAAGTGGAAAAAGGGAAACAATAATCTTTTGTTTTTGGCAATCTTCAGTTAAGGAGCAACCGAATATTTTTTTTTTTGATTGAATTTTCATCCTTTAGATAGGAAATTTATCGTTTTTACTTAAGTTGTTTGGTCATTTCATTAAAAATACAAAAATATTGATTAAAGAACATACTTATTGGTTAAAAAATCTACAATTTAGTTGAAAATTAACATTTTTATTTTCAATTTATATTTTTGTGTCGAAACTAGAATGCTCTTTAGGAAATTCCTCTTCTTTATCTATAAATTTAACCATTTTTGTATAAAATTCTGAATTGATTTGTGTGGCTCAGAACAAACCTTTTATAAAATTAAAAATCATTGCACAAAATAACGATCATTTAAGAGAGTTTAATTAGCGTTTACTTTTTTAATTATGTAATTTTTTGATGATAAAATAATAAAACTGTGAACAATTAATCAATAGATTACATTAATTAATTAATGCATAAATTTCAATACCTCGACTGCATTTTTTGTCTGATTATTTAGCAATCACGTACACTGATACGTTTCCTTTGTCAAAATTTGAAGATAAAGATTCAAACTTAAATTTTTTGACTTTAAGAAATTTCTTGGAATTATTATTGAAATAATTTTATATATAATAAACACATATATACCGTCAAGCGGTTTTTAGAAAATTTCAATGGATTTGAAAATACTTTTAAGGAGATAATTTAAAAATTTTCTTTTGTAGCATTATTTAGGATTTAGGAAATTTTTAGAAAAATTCTAAAGTTGAACTTTTTGTCCTTTTTTAAAATTATGTTTCGATATGTAGGAAATATAAAACCCTTAAACCTACTTAAATATAAGAGAGTCCGGTCACAAAACAGAAAGAGATTTTTTTTAAATTAGTCAATTTTGCTTTTATCAAAAAAGGTTATT
>NC_046664.1:22475881-22477298 GCF_010883055.1 Belonocnema kinseyi
TAAAACCCTTAAACCTACTTAAATATAAGAGAGTCCGGTCACAAAACAGAAAGAGATTTTTTTTAAATTAGTCAATTTTGCTTTTATCAAAAAAGGTTATTAAGAAAAATTGTTTATCTTTTCAAATAATATAAATATCCGAACTTTACCCTCATTTTAAGATACTCGAAAAGTTTTCGAAAGGAAAATCCAATCAGTCAATTCTTTCAAAAGTTATCGTGCTAACAAAAAAACCAACCTGGAACGCACAGACAAACTGACTGACAAACAGACGAATTCGTCAAAACCTGTTTTTCGGATTGAGAGTGTTTTAAAACGTGAACATTCAACAAAAACAGAGGGGGGAGGGTCAAATTTAACACAAATCTAATACATTCTCTGATGAAAATGTAAAAATGAATTATTTTGTCATGAATGTTTCGCTAGTTCTTTTCTGTTGAATCGTGAAAAATAGCATTAAAAACATAAAAAAGTAAATTTTTGAAAACCCACGGCCGAAAAGAAAAAGAAATTAAAAGAAAATAGTTGTGATTAGAATGTGCCCACGCAGCGGGGAGATTTTTTGTTTTGACTGTAAAGGATGTTTATAACTGTTAAGCAAAAATTACGCATCCGATCAAAAAGTGATTCATGCAAAATTTGTAGATGTTTTTAAAATGAACAATTTTTTTACACCTTTTCATCTATTTTGCATAGTTGAGTCAACAAATGTAATTTTTGATTTTCTATTATTTTTTTATGTTGTTAAAAATTGAATTTTCGATTTTTCAAGAAATATCAAAAAGCTGTTATGTTAATCTTGTAGAACATTAAACAGGAAACATTTTTTTTCTCTTGCATTTGTGTCTGTGAAGTCTGAAATTATTTTTTGAAAAACAGCTAAACAATTTAAAATGCTCATAACTTATTTTACTGGTAATGCGATACTTCAACAGCTTCTCAAGGCAAAATGATAAAATACATGCTAGGAATTAGGCAACACTGGATTGAATAAATCATTTAATCGTAAAGAAATTTCCTTGTTGCGTCACTAAGCACCTAAAAAATAAGACCTTTGCGATATATACGCAAGAAGATAAAAAATACAAATATCTGGAAATGTAAACATACATGAAACATTAATTTCATAATCAGCAACGTAGTTCCCAAAATTCAGTTTAAATTGTTTTTCCAGTATTTAACAAAATGAAGAACCGCTATACTCTGATATTGACCATTATCATTATTCTGAATTCTGTTAGTAAGTAGAACAAATTATTATTATATTTTTTCTACTTTAAACAAAGTAATATGCAGAAAATCGAAAATTCCAATCTTACGCCAAAAGACGCGAGATACGTGAAAATCTAAAAGAAGACTTGTAGGATATTTTATTTTATGACTAGAAAATAAAATTAGAAACCAAAATCCTATTACT
>NC_046664.1:22477398-22487842 GCF_010883055.1 Belonocnema kinseyi
TACGCCAAAAGACGCGAGATACGTGAAAATCTAAAAGAAGACTTGTAGGATATTTTATTTTATGACTAGAAAATAAAATTAGAAACCAAAATCCTATTACTAACATAAAATACATGTACAAATGTTTGTCAAAAATCGAGCGCGCAGCGCAAGTGTTACGATGAGAATGTGTACCTCAAAGGCTAAAGAGCTTTCAGAAACTTTCTCTTTTACTATACTTAATTAAGTAGAAGATTCAGAATGTGAAAACACATATAAATACTGCGATCTATAAAGGATCCTTTTGATAAAGTTTTATTCAAGCATTCAAAATGCAAAGAATAAATACTCAAGTGCAAAGTGCGACGTGTAATTATGTCCGAGCGCAAGGGCATATTTTTGTTGTTTAATTTTCGTAAGGTATAATAAGCTGAAATTTTGAGACCAAGAAAAAACCGAAAAGTGAGCGGGTAGACATGTACAGATCGAAAAATTTTTAAATTCTTATAGTTTGAGTAGAGGAACTACAAGTATTAGAAAAATTCAATATAAATACAGTAAATACCCGTTTATTGCAAGATCCTTTTATCGCAGGACTCGTTTATTGCCAGATTCGGGACCCGTTTATCGCGTGATACCTTACCTCCACTCTTTACTTTCGCATCCAACGGTAAACTAATAGCTGAAAAGGTAGAACTAGCGGGACTGGGTTGATTTTAAACTGAAGATTGCAGTACGTATTTAGACGTTATCTGACATGCGCGCGTGGAAACAATTGCAATATCACATCGCTATATAGTACCCTGACATCGCTAGTGAGCGGACCAATCAGCTGTTCTCATTGAGAAATGCGCCTGCCTTCCAATGAAATGGTGGGAGCCAGTGAAATTTCACCTTATTCTGCGATAAACAAGACCCATTAATTTTAGAAGCCTTGAAATAAACGGGTCTTTACTACCTCTCTTTACTGCCTCTCAATTTTGTCCCAAGGAATTCGCGATATACCAACTGACTTCAAAAAAGTGTAACCCCTATTCTTCTTGCAGAGTTTAGTTCCCAGTAGGAGCGTTCGCATAATTGGAACCCTACTCCTCGCTGTCCTCGTCGCGAATCTTCTTATTCTCCTACCAGACTCACTCTAGGAAGAACTCTTCCTCCTCCCGAGCCTTCTCTTCGTGTCATGTCCAGGTCTCCTGACAGGCGACATTCTTCAAGCATACTCGGCTTTCCTCTTGAAAAACTTAAATATATTAGGCTTATCCCGCACAAAAATCCACAACGGGTATTCGAAATTCGGAGATACACTTTTTCTGTGGACACGCCACTTAAATTGAGAGGAAAATACGGTGTGTTTAAGCCCGTGCCAATCGAAGAACGAATTGTTTTAACAACATTGACTGGTGACGTCTTGGAAATATTGGAGCGCAATAATACAATTCTTCGTGGAATATATTCGCGTGTTCAGGGCGTTGCAAGACGGTCGAAAATAAACATAAACACCGGCATGGTGTCTGCGTTGAATCGAGGTGAATGGCAGGAAACTCTCACAGGAAACCATGAGCCAATCTTGAAGAACTTTAAAATATTATTAAATTCAAACGAAAATTAATTTACTCAAGAGACTCTATCGGCTTTATGAAAAATTCAACAATTTGGTAAAGAAAATCCAATATTTCATAAGAAATCAAATTTTTGTAAAAACATTATAGTTTTTGGTTAAAAATCAATTCTTTTGTAGAAAATTATTTTTTGTTTGTTTGAAACTTGATTTTTTTCAGTAAACGATTTTAAAATTTTGTTTCAGGTTTATATATTTTGTGGAAAATTCATCTTCTTTGTTGAAAATGCAATATATTTCAATTTGTAGTCTTAGAAATTCTAAGCGTTTCAAATTGAATTAAATATAGTGCCCATATTAATTTTTGTTGTTGAAAATTTACATTTATGTTACATTATTATTTTTGTGAAGAATCTACCTATTTCCCCTAGTTTGACAGAATTTCGGGCTTTTCGATCGGACCCTAAGTTTACTTATAATACTTAACATAGTCGAAAAAGATTAAATAGTGATGCAACTGATTAAAAAAATGGACTTTAAAAAAATTACAAAAGTTAATGCGAAAGTTGAAGATAGCTTATTAGCGTTGACTTTTCAAATAAGTTATATAAGTTTCTCAATCATATAATGCTAAAAGGTAAGTTCTTTACAACCTATGTTAAAAAGGTTAAAATATAATTATCTAATCATATCATTTATAGATGAAGTATTGTAAAAATAATAATAATTTACAGTTTTCTTAAAAATCTGCGTTCCTACTTTTTCCTGTATTTTGAATAAAATGAGGATCGTTGATACTCAAATCTTCACCATGGTCGTTATACTGAACTTCACTTTAAAATTTTAACATATTAAGAAGCAGCTCACATACAATGAAATTTGTCTTCGGTATTGCAAAAATTTTATTTCGATATAGTTTTTTAGATATTACTAAATGGAACTAGTTAGAATTTAATTTAGCGTTTTTAATTGAGTCGCATTTTCAAATTCAAGTTTGCAATTGTTGAATTGATATCACAGATCGTGCAGTGGTACATGGGTTCCGAAACGGTCGCTATTATTTTTAAACAAATCTCGAGAAGTGTTCGTGAACAAAACAATGTAAGAGTGGGAAAGCATGGTTATTATCGAATTGCGACTATATTAGGGGTCTACGACTATGGCGTAGAATTTTGAGCTGGCCTAGTGTATCTGCGTCGATTTTTGAGGTGATACGAGACTAGGTGTCTCGAAGAGTGCCATATATCTCATAGAAGGAGTCATGGAGGTTTACATCCGTGAAGATGAAGTAATCATAGTAAAAATACATGAAGATGTAACAAAATATTGAACAAAAATTTGAAAGTGACGGGTATCTTTCAAAAATAATTAAGGGATCATTTTCTTGAATCCCGTGATGTAAAGCTTGGATTGATTCAAACTCAAGGGAGATCAAACGTATTCTGTTATTTACCGAAGAAGCGGATATTTGCCAGTTAGTAAAATGGGTATACAAAATAAAATTAAATGAATAAAAGTGGATACAGGTGAAGTGTTGTATTAAGTGAACTTCAGTGAAAAGTGCGAAGATGTACTTGGCACAAATGTTTTCACGCTCTTAAAAATTCCGAAGTACCATGTATTATTTTAATATGGATAGTTTACAAATGAAATTTTCCTCATATATTCTAAGCATGTTGACACAGTACGTGATGAAGGGAATTAGTCGTTTGTCTGCTATGATATGGCATTCATGTTAACATTAACCTATAGGCTTATTTAAGTTAGATAATTTAGTATTTAGTATTTAATTATGCTAATTTTGAGTAAGTAGGAGCGGTGTTCTCGACCACATATTCCATACAGGTTACCAGGATAGACAAGGAAAATGCAAGTTCACAAGGAAAGGTGAAGGACCAACGACTCTGGAAATACCTATAAGGACGGAGGAATGCAGTAGGACGTTCGGGATCTATAAATGTCAAGACCTCCTTAATAAGAGATTAATGTCGCATATTAATTCATCGCAGAATTGCATGTGAGTGCAGACTGAATGGGAAAAACATCCCGAGTTCTAAGGAATACCCTGGTGAGGACAAGATGAGATGGGAGCGCAGGTATTCTAGAGTGCCACTAGAGGTGAGACGAGACCGGGGGTCTCATTATTTACCTCTAGAGGCCAGATGAGACAGGATGTCTAGCAGAGAACTTCTATAGTTGGTAAGAGAAGTTTCTCGTAGAATACTCATATGCCGGAAGAAGTAATAAAGAAAAGACCCAAGAGTTCCAACGGATATGCAAATATGGAGCGAGAAATCTGAGAAGAATTAGACATATTAAAGGACTGAAAGGCTCCAAAGTACATGTTAGTATGATGTGACGGATGTGAGAAGACTTACTTATTTCAGTGATAAAAGAATGCTTGTGCGCGCGGAAGAACCTTATCCACGTGAATGCGTTTTCGCCGTTTCTAAAATTTCATCATCAGTATACTACATCACTTGTTTGGATCAGGTCGGTAGCCCTATTGTAATTGACGACAAACTCATAGTTCTCCATACCATACAGGAAAGAGCGAACTAGCGAGGGGTGGATCCATCTACCTGGATTTCGAACTGGTCGCTGTTATTTGTAAACAAATTTCTCGAAGTATCCGTGACAAAAGCAGTGCAATGGGAGAAAGCTTGGTGGGTGAAGCGCGCGATAGTGTGGGGTGGTGTGATGGGTGACAGTTGTGTGATAATTGTGCGGTAGCCGGCGGTAAGGCGATTCACTACTCAATGTGAAGTTTAATAACATTTCAAATTTTCCAGATAAAATCTTTTGCAACCCTAAGGTTCCTTTTCTTGCAGCACGTCACGTAAAATTTGCTCTATACACTTAAGCTTCATGGTTCTCTCATCGCCCACTATTACAGAATCAATTAACGTTACCCATTTTCCTCCTGATACTGTATATTATCCCTTTTTGACTTTTCTCTATATTTCTGTTCAAGTAAAAACCATCTTAATTCATCCAAGGTCCTTAACGATTTCTTTCCCACTCCATTTAGTATCTTGTCTTTGAATTTTCTTTCCTACTTTCCTTCATTTCTTTCCCTGTCTACCTACTGTGTTCGCGTTGACATCTCCCCCTATTACAAGCCTGCACTCTACTTTATTCTTTTCATCAGTTTTACAGCTTTTCTAGATTGTCCTCTTGCGTTCTTCTTACTTTTTGGCGTACAGGACACGTCCTGGTCTGAATCCATCAAAACTATTATCTTGTTCAGATACTATCTTTACGGCGCCACTTCGCCTCGTTAACTGTAATTTCTTCCGTTGCTCTCCCTCCCTATACCTCCCTATCACCTCTACTCGGCTGAACTCTAACACAATTCAAATGAACTCCTCCCATAAAATAACTTTAAATTCCACATCACATTCACAAAAAATAGCACAACTCAACTACCGTTAACAGAGACTTTCAGTATTTAGCTCCAATAGATTTTATATATACGCCTATTTTAAATCGCTGATTACGAAAATGATAGTGAAACTACACACAAATTTAATACTAAAATTAAAAAAACAAACAAAGCCCAAAAAACAACAACAAAACTGCGTGATGTTCATTTGTTCCCAATATTTCGATAAATATTGGCTTGAGAGGGAAAAGTCGCAAATAAAAATTTTAGCACTCGAAGAAATTCCTCTGCTACTCTTTTTCTGCGGTAATTTACATCTGCGGCATTTCACATTTCCAGGATGTCTCTTTGTCTACGACCACTTTGTGCTATGAAATCTGACATTACTTTTTGTTCTGGTTGTTCAAGGTTTTCTATCTGACCCTAAGATTGCTCAATATGCTTTACAATTTCAACATTTTTATTAGGATCACTTTTCCAATTAGGACTTCAAGTGGACAGTATTACCGCTTTCAACACTTTCCTCAATGTCCTAACAGTCTTTTTTCATTATTTTGCAATTGGGAATCCGTGACGGGGAATCCTTCCAGACTTTGTCTAGGAAGAACTCTTACTGCTACAGATACTTCTTTTTATTGCAGGTCCAAGTCTCCTCCTGCTAGGAGTCTTTCTTTACTCATACTCGGATTTTGACTTTAACAACTTAGATTTATTAGGCTTATTTCCTACAACAATCCGCACATGGTATTCCAGATTTGAAGGTAAACTTTTCCTAACGATAAAGCACTGAAATTAAAATGAAAATATGGTGCATCTAAGCCCTTGCCAGCCAAACAGAAGATGGTTTTAAGGCCATGCACTGGAAATGTCTTGGTAATATTTGAGCGGAATAATATGATTCTTTGATAAATATATAAAAGGTATTAAAGACTTTGCTGAAGGGTCGAAAATTAACTATAAAATAAACTATAAAGTATCACACGGTTAGTTACATGCATCTAGTAAACTATTTTCTACAGTTTAGGGTAAGATTATTTGAACCACTGAATCACGTCTTCCAATTAGGAAAAAATTTTATTTTAGTTGATAGACTTTCATTTGTTTGAAGAAAATACATTGCAGACTTTAAATCACATTTACCAAGAGAATATTATTCAAAATAATAATAAACTATTTAAATAATTATGTTTGTAAACTTAAATTAATTATCACCTTACTCTAGTTGGAAAGTGGAAGAAAAATAAAAATGTTTAGAAAAATCTGCAGCTTTCTAGCGTTATACCAAAAGACTGCTACTAAAAATAATAGTAAATTGTTTTAACAATTATTTCTGTTAAATTTAATAGATCATTGCCTTGCTTTGTCTAAAAAGTTGGGTAATTAAATTAACAAATTTAAAAAACGCGACATTCGAACTCTATTATCATAGAAAAATTCTGAAAATAATTAATTAATTAAACAGTATATATGAACATCTGATTATCGATATATAGTATTACCTATTACCCTAAGTTTAACAGCAATTTGAGCTCTAAAGTTTGAAAGTTTTTTTTGTGAAACAACTCTAAAATTTTAAATGCTCATAATTTCCCGAACATTCAAGAGATTTTAATTTTTGTTTAATTTTAAAAAAATTATTCGAGTTTCTTCAGGTAATGTATTAATAAGCGTGCGAGGATGGGTCACCGCTGGATTCTATAAATTATTCAATGCTCAGCAAATTGTATTATTGCGTCGCTGAGCCTAAAAGATAATGCTTTTACAATCCTTACGCGAGAAGATAACAAATATGAATATCTCCAAAAGTATAAATACATGGAACATAAAGCATCTAATTAGTTACGCTTTTCTCAACATTCAGCGTTATTCTTTCTTTCCTATATTGAAAAAATGAGGAACCTTTTTAATCTAATCTTCGCCATTATCGTTATTCTGAACTCTATTCGTAAGTGGAACGAATCAGTATTATCTTTTAGAGAACCTAATAGCCATCACAGAGTATCACATATGACCTTTTTTTAATTGTACCCCTTTCACCTTATTTCCAATGAAAAACTGAAATTCTGTTTAAGACTGCAATCTGCCATTTCTTGGAGTTACGCTGCGTTAGTTAAAACAAGTTGCAATTTTGTTTAAAACTGGAAAACCTCGGCAAATGAAAATGAATTTCTTCACTGGTCAAGCAATTTTCAAATCCTGATGGTATGAGTAAAAAAAAAACGATTAGAAATATTTAACGGAAAGAAATATTAAATATAAATATTTCATCAAGACTCCCAGTATGATATAGGACAACTATGAATGCATTGCTTAATGTCCTTACATACTTGCCTCTCAATTTCTCCACAAGGAGTTTATGAAATACCAACTGACTTAAAAGAAGTTTAATCCATTTTCTTCTTGCAGAGTTGAGTTCACAGTCCGAACGTTCACCGAATCGCAACCCCATTCCTCGTAGGCCTGACCGTGAAACTTCTTATTCTTCTACCAGACATTCTTTAGAAAGAACTCTTCCTGCTGTCCAGACTTCTGTCCGTACCAGGTCCAGGTCTCCTATTCCCAGGCATTCTTCTTCATTCATACTCGGATTTCCATTGGAAGAACTTAGATATATTAGGCTTATCCCGCACAAAAATCCGCAGCGCGTACTCGAAATTCAAAGATACAATTTTCCTCCGGATAAACCACTGGAATTGAGAGGAACACGTGGTGCATCTAAGCCCATGCCAATCGAAGAGCAAATTGTTTTAACAACATTGACTGGTGACGTCTTGGCAATATTGCAGCGTAATAATACAATTCTTCGTGGAATATATTTACGTGTTTATGGCACTATGAAACGGTCGAAAATAAACATAAGCAGCGGCGCGGTTTCCGTGTTGGGCCGAGATGAATGGCATGAAACTCCCACCGGAAGCGAAGAGCCAATCTCGAAGAATTTTAGAATATTTCATGCAGACGAAATATGAACCAACCTCCTTTACATCATAATTCAATTAAGGAAAATATAAAATACATTATTGTACATGATCCGAATTTCTGCTTGAAAATTCACTATTAATATTTTTGCTTTTGATTGAACTATTTGTTGAATAATTAATCTTTTTTTTCGGTCGACAATTTAACTTCTTCGATAAACCTTCGCCTTTTTGGATTGAAAGCTGGTCCTGTGAAATAGGAAGTTGATCTTTTTTGTTATTTTTTTCCAATTTCGTTAAAAATACAACAATTTGGATCATGGGACATATTTTTTGGTTTAAAAATCTACCGATTCGCCTCGGAATATTTGAATTTAGATTATTTTTAAATAACTTAAAGGCGAGGTTTCAAAAAAGACCTGAATGGGATGGATTCTATTCCTCATCAGGAGGGCTTAAATAGCCAACAGTTGCGGAGTTTTGGAATTATTTCTTGACGAGAAACATATTTACGTTTGGGTGCCCCAACCTTTGATCGATATGAGAGGTTTATTTTTTAGCAATACTTTTCTCCTAACAAGTAATATACTTTTTTTATTTACAGTAAAACTCTTATATAAGAAGAGCAGTGGAACTCATCAATTATCATGTATTTTATATCAATAAACATTAAAATAAATTTCATTTTAATAAAAATGTTTTGAAATTTATATTATACTAAACGTTAAGAAGGCGGTAGGACGTCATACTTCAATATAGGAGGTCGGGGGTTTGATCCCTAAGCTAGTACAAATGGAAATTTTTCTATATATTTCTACCAAGTCTCTGGTGGTTCGGATTTCACCTTTAACTGTAGGTCTCCTCAAAAGAGTTTAGTGACATCCAAGTGATTAAGCACCTCGACATGATAAGGAAACCTGTAAAAGATAACATTGTGCGTGTAGTTACAGTATATTATAAAAAAAACACTGAAATAGTTGTATTGTTTCGGGTGTTGGGCTGTTGATTAATATTTAAGAATACCCTGTAATTAACATTACTCTTTCTTTTAAATAAAATTTATTCTTCAACAATGCTGATTTTGGATGGAGCAGCTTTTCATATAGAGGAGCATATATAGTGGAGTAGTGGTTCGTTAAGATGTCTATTCCTACACAAGGGGAAAGATGATGTCACGAGTTCAATCCGCCTTTGGCTCACGATTGACTCTGAACACCTGGGAGCGAGATTTTCAATTAAGGGACCCAGTTGCAAAGGTGGGTTGAAGTAGATCAATTCACGGAATTGAACATAAGATCGTTGAAATTGAAAGAAACCATCAAAGAAGCAGACTGGGAATTAGGGACGATGAAAAGTTAGAGGCTCGCAGCCCAATGAGTATGTCTGGGTGGGAGAAGATTATACGATTCACTGGTACAAGAAATTCAAGTTATTACAAATTTTCCTTAAAAAAGGGAAGAGGTTAAGAAAATGGAGTTCAAAAGAGAAAGGAGGAAAATGAAAATCCTAATAAAAGAGAAATTGAGAAAGATAACTGAAGAAAAAAGGAAGATCATTAGAGAGAAGGTGTATGCTGGAATTCGGGAAAGGTTTAAATGTATGTAGGAGCAAACGGAAAAGGAACGGGACAAATATCTCAAGTGATAATTGGCTGCAGCAGATGAAAAACTTATTGAGGGGAACCGAAGTAGAAAGACATGGGATAGAGGAGGGGGAAAATTAGCAGTATGGGTCGAAACGAAAGCGCTGGATAAGGAAATTAAATATCAAGAATTTCTAGCTGCAGTAAAAAAGCTTAAAAACGGGAAATCAGCTGAGGAGGATAATTCGAGTAGAGAATCCATCAATAATCTTCCGGATATACGGGAAAAAGAGTAATGGGTAATAGGAAGGGGAAGAAAGTGATGCCTAAAATTATAATAGAACAGCACTGTTCAATTAGTGATACAAAACTTTAGTAGGATTGACAGATTCAAGATTAGGTTAGAAGAGGAAGGTAAACTGAAGGAGATTCAGAGGCTTTCAGAAGAAGAAGAGGGACCAGGGAACAAATCCTTATTTTAAATTCACTAGTAGACAATAGAACTAAAAACAAGTAAGGAAATCTGTGTGCAACCTTTATTGAAAGGAAAGCAGCCTTTGATAGAGTAAATAGAGATCTGCTCCTGGCGAAATTGTGGAAGAAAGGAATTAGAGGGAAGTTTTATGATATTGTATATATAAGAATATAGAAATTGAAATAGTTATGGAAGAGGGAACCACAGGCAGGTTTGCAACAAAGAGGGGGGTAATATTCGATTGTCCTCTCAGGCTAGCACTTTTTAAGATATTCGTTGACGATATCGACGAGGAATGGGAAGCTAAGGCTGAGGACAGGAGAAATATTTCGAGAAATGGAAAGAGTGCAGGAAAATATACTAAAAAATGGAGACGGTTGTCACTGAAAATACGTCTGACTACTCATGCAGGAAATAAAGCGTGAAGCAAAGCCTATACTCTGATGCAAAATGTAGGGTTCTCGAGTTTTGTCGTAGAACTTGCAACCTAGATAGGGATAGACTTGTTAAAGTCTATTTCAAACAAGATCTTAGGGGGATTAGAAAT
>NC_046664.1:22487942-22489729 GCF_010883055.1 Belonocnema kinseyi
AAAAACCTCCTATCTTCAACAGGTGCCGAATTACGGCCCTTCAAAGAACCCAGATTTGTGGAAAAAGAGGCGAAAAAACCTATTTCTGAATTGTGTTTCTGTACTTTGGATTCTATTCATTTTACGAAAAAAATTTTTAAAGTTGAATTGCAGTAGATACAATTTCGATTGATTCTAAAAAAATGTAATGATCTAGCGCGACCAGCTCACTTTAAAAGCAAATTTTTTTTCTATTTTAAGCTACTCATCGCCATGAAAGTTTTTTTGCAGACTTCACCGAATAGTGGAGTATTTTGAAGAAACTTTATAAGACTGATTTTCCCTGAAAAATTAGTCAAAAGCGGTCAACTTTCTGATGCCATAACTTATCACTTAGGACCACCTTATATCTTATAACCACCAATGGAAGATATGTTTTTTCCCCTTACATTTTTTAGAATTTCCTCTAGTTTAATTTTGGCGTTGAATATTTTGATCTTAAATGCAATAAGGCAGGACAGTCTACGCAAACACGATTTTTGGACCTTTTTTTAAAAATATCTCTGGGATGCACTGCTATCATTTCTAGAAAACTTGGAATTTTAAACAAGACCCCTGAATAACCCGTTTTAGCAAAAAAAAAACGCGCATTACCTACTTCATACGGTAAAAGGATCTTTTTTCTTACGAGATGCCTGGTAAAGTTCAAAAATTGTTGTTCGTGGTCGTTGATAGGTAAAGAGTTAAAAATATGATAATTATGAATCATTTACAAGTAAATTTGTTCGTATGTATTACTGTAATATAAATTAGGCCGAGCGGGAAGCTCGTGGTAAATATTAAAACGGATCTCTCTACTGGGCATTTTTTTTATTTAACATTCACTAATTGCGTTACATTTTTTCTGGACCATTAGCTAACTGAATATACAGAGTTTATTCATATGCCAAAATCCTCATAAGCATATATGTATTTTAGTTCTCAAATATTTTCGTCCAAGAGTAAAGAAAAAACATTTTTTATCAGTTTGCGAAAAATGGAGTCTAGGGCATTGACGATATATTCTTGCCTTATTACATACAATATTGTATTTTACTTTCAAATTTCTTTTAACTGAATTATGGGGTGGAGAATTTTAGCTTGCATTTTGCTTACATGTAACACTCTAAAATTCTTAAAGATTTGCTCATGGCTGCCCGCGCTGATTCATTCCATTCATCTCGGCTCAACACGGTAACCGCGCCGCTGTATATGTTTATTTTCGACTTTTTCCGCGAAGAATTGTATTACGAGGTCTGTTCGAAAAATACGCGGACTGTTTAAATATTGCAGCTCGAGTTGGTTTCAGGAGAATCCGCTCGTCAACTGACACTGCGAAATTTGTGCCACGTCTGATGACCGACGACCAAACAGCCAATCGCGTCCGGGTTTGTCAGGAACTGCTTGATCCTTCAGATGAAGATGAGACCCTTTTGTCACGAATTATAACCGGTGATGAATCATGGGTTTATGGTTATGGCATTGAAACGAAGGTGCAATCATCCCAATAGGTGGGTCAAACGTCCCCAAGACCCAAAAAAGCTCGCCAAGTTCGATCGAATGTCAAGGTTATGCTGACAGTTTTTTTTATGCTAAGGGTGTTGCTCACCACGAGTACCTTCCTCAAGGCTCCACAGTCAACCAGATTACTTACATTGAAGAACTGAAACGTCTGAGGGACGTCGTCTGACGCAAAAGGCTAGAACTGTGGAGAAGTGACACCTGGTTTTTCCATCACGACAATGCTCCAGCTCACTCAGCACTCAGAA
>NC_046664.1:22489829-22490966 GCF_010883055.1 Belonocnema kinseyi
GGGGGGGGGGGCTCCCGAACTGCTTAGATTTGAATGACGATCTAAGGCCTTCCCACTCCTCAAGAAATATTTTGTATCCCGTTCTACGATGCAGCGGTCCAATTTTAATCAGGGCATCTTGATAAACCGTTTTAGCGAAAAAACGAATATTACCAATTTAATACGTTACAAAAGTATCAAATGCCTGGAATATATGCTCTTTAAGAATCTAGGGTCAAAATTGAGTTTTGTTAAGTAGAAACTCCAATTTGGTGCCGAATTTGGAGAAAAGTACAAAAAAATCAGAAATTTTGTTTCATAATTTGTTTTCGAGTTAAAAAAGTATTGGGATTCGAGCCTAACTACAATCGAGTACAGAGTTGTTTGAAAATCGTAGTTTTCAAAATTTCGTGAGCGCCATATTGGGTCCGCCATTTTGAATTGCGAAAATTCGATGTCAAAGTGATAACCAGCAACCTCGGAACCCTCTGAGTGAATATTTGTACGTGAATCTTAGATTTTCTAAAATTTCCTGTTCACTCTATTGGATCCGCCATATTGGATCCTCCATTCTCCAAAGGGTATGTCTATTTGAGATCGGTTCATCAATTTTTTGTGCAGTTAGACTATTCCGATCCCTGTTGATCATAGTTACGTTCGAGTCCTAATACTCTTTTGGCTCGAAATAAAATTATGGAGAAAACATTTCCGTTTTTTTGGCAATTTTTTTTTAATTTGGCATCATATTGGATTTTCTACTGGACGAAACTCAATTCTGAAAATGGATCCTTGCAGAGAACACGCAAAACTATCAGGAAACATGGTTTTCGTTTGGAAATTTATCTTTCCTAGTCGTGAGAATGACACTTGAACATAAGTTTAAAATTTGTAGTTCTGGGTCGTTCATGGGTTAGAGTTTATTTAATTTTTTGATATTCTGAATATAAAAAGAAAGTAATTTTCTGAAGATACTCTATCGGCATTTTAGAACTTATGATCAATTATCGTCATTGACCCAAAAATTATTTTTTTGGTCCAAAAATGTATTATTCTGATTCTCGTTTCTTACATGAATTGGCCGGAAAGTATATTTAATTTTACTTGTAAGATTTTTTATGATTCAAAAAAAATCTATGCGTCATAAAAAATTGTCTGCCA
>NC_046664.1:22491066-22495855 GCF_010883055.1 Belonocnema kinseyi
CAAAATGTAGGGTTCTCGAGTTTTGTCGTAGAACTTGCAACCTAGATAGGGATAGACTTGTTAAAGTCTATTTCAAACAAGATCTTAGGGGGATTAGAAATAGAAATCCGTACAAAATTGTTAGCAAGTTATTAGCAGTGGTAGAAAAGGAAGTGGACGCAGAACCGTTAGAATTTATGGGAAATGTAATCTTCAAGAGTGAAACGTTCAAGGAAAAATTAGTAGAGCATATAAAGAAGGGGAGGGCAGAGAAAAGGAATAGACATGGATAGAGTATTAAAATCCAATTTCAATCCGGGGTAAAAGTTTATTGACAGGAAGCTTGAAGATTATAAGTACAGGGAGGACGAGGGCAATACGTGGGGGGGGGGGGCGAAGCCTTGGGCAAGATTGTGCTGTCGTAACATCAGAAAGGCGGAAAATAAAGGTTACCTGGAAGTTAAATGCAGGCTATGTAGGACGTTGCAAGAGAAATTAGAACATAAATTCAAACTTTGACGCAGAGAAATCAGTTTTAAGAGATCATTGGGAGAGGTAAAGTGATCTTGGGTATAAGGAGTCTTCGCGAACACCCAGTTTAATATATATTTTTGGTTTTTCAAGTTTGATCTATTATCCAAGTCCCTAGAATCTGGCGAGAAAAGGCTTATGGGCTAGAACAGCCTCAAGATGAGAATATCAGCCTCCTTCGCTACTGGGTTAGGTGTTAAATATAATTGTTTGATACTTACAAAAGATTTTAACTTTGTATGATTATTCTAAGAAAATACTAATAAAAATAATATTAAACTGTTGCAACTATTATTTCTATTAAATTTGATGGAGCATTGCTTCGCTTGATCAAAAAAGTTGAAAATGAGATAAAAATTCGTGAAAAACCGTGACTTTCTAACTCTTTTCTAAGAGAAAAATAATAACAACAATAAATCGTAATTTAAAAAGTTTAAAATCCATAAACAAAGGTAACTTCAGGATTGTAAAAAATAATGGCGCAATTGAAAAGATTTTAATTAGAGTTTAAATTTTTTTAACATCTGAGTTTCTCAAGGTCCAATAATAAGAAACTTACGAATGCTAAATAACACTAATTTAGCATTAGTCACCACTGTATTAAAGATACTATATAATACTCAGTAAATTTTCTTCTTGCGTCACAAAGTCTAAACAATTAGGCCTTTACGATCTATACGCGAGAAGATAAAAATATAAATATCTGGAATAGTATAAATACCTAATATATTAGGTTTATAATTATTTACGCTATTCTCAAAATTTAGCCTTAATATTTATTAATATTTCCTGTGTTTAAAAAAAATTAAGAACCTTCATACTTTGAGATTTACCATTATCGTTGTTCTGAATGCTATTAGTAAATAAAATAAGTTATTATAGTTTTTCCAGAAGGAGTTTTGCCAGAATTTTGCCAGAAGGAGTTTATGAAATACCAACTCACTTTTAACAACAGGGTGGCCGTTTTAATCAGCAAAAAAATTCCCGGTAATTTCCTGGTTTTTCCCGATTCAAAAACATTTTTTACTGTCAATGGAACTTAAAAAATCGAACAGTGAATCTAAAAATTATTTGATTCTAAGTAATAAAAACTCAACTGCGAATAAAAGTATTCAAAGTCAAACTTTTAAATTTAAACTTCAAATATTGAGGTTTAAAACTTTTTTCATTCGACAATTTTGCATTTAAATGCTCAATAATTTACACGTATAATATATGAGCTATTAACACTTTTCAACTGAACGATTTTTAATTAAATGCAGTTAAACTGTCAAATTCAAAAGTTTAAACTCTTATAAATTGTAGAGTTCAAAGATTCAGATTTAGTTCTAAAAGCATAAATCCACGTTATCATTTTCAATGCTCTAAATTGAACGATCAATCAATAATTAAAACAATGTTCATAATTATACCATTTTAAGCAATTTTAAATTCAAATTCCAGTTTAGAATTAGTTACAAATTAACAATTCCCCGTTTAAATGTGAAATTTTAATTCTTTCCGAATATTTTCCTTTTCAAATGCAGAATTTTTATTCTTTTCGAAAATTCTCCATTTAAACAAACTGGAAGACTGAGAATTTTCTTGTCAAATTCCTTGTTCGAATCCGGTCTTCTAATTCTTATCGAAAATTCTTTGTTAGAACTAAGAATTAGAATATATTTATGAAATTCCCTATTCGAATTCGGAATTTTCTTTTTTTCGATAATATCCTGTTTTAACTTAAAACTAGAATGATATGTTTTAAAAAATTCTCTGCTGCACTTTGGAATTCATCAAAAATATTATTTTCCCTGTTCCAGGACAAATTGTAATTCTTTTGAACAAATAACAGTTTTAACTCAGCATTCGTTAACATTTAAAAATGCCCCGCTTCAACTCCGAATTAGAATTCTTTGAAACAAGTTCCTTTTCCAATTCAGAATTGTGTTCCTTTTCGAAAAGTTCCAGTACTAGCTTGGAATTTGTTAAAATTTGAAAATTCCTGGTTCCAAGACAGAATTATTATTATTTAGGACAAATTCCAGTTACAGCCATAAATTAGTAAAACATTTGAATCTATCCTGTTCAAATTGAAAGTTAAATTATGTTTATTTTATATATTTTAAGAATCCTTAAAATGCTTCGGAATTTAATTTCAAAAGCATAAAACATCTGCATGCTGTTTTGCGTTTTATGAAATTAATTTTCTTTTCATTCTGCAAAACTTATAGATTTTTGGCTTGAAATCTGCGAAAATCTATATATCCATCTATCTATAAACTGTGGGTTCTCGCGCTTCGCCCTCGATTATGTATTTACCTCGCGCTACGCCCTCCGTCTTTACATTTTCGCACATTCTTGCGTAAACATTTTAGAATTAATATTCAAAACATCCACCACTGTAATTTTGTAATTGTGAATTCTCTTCCATTAAAAGAGAGCTTGAGCGCACCTACGGCACGCGACTGATGGTAATCGCACTCCGCAATTGGTCTTTGCATTTCTCCCGCATTCGGGCACGGACCTTTTAAAATCAAAGGTGAAATAACCGAGAAAATTAATTTTGTGATTTTGAACTCTCTTTTGTTGAAGCTCTTTTGGCTTTAACGAACACATTCTCATCACGTATCTCGTGCTTCGCACTCGATTTTGTCCAACATGTCAACTTTTCTAAACTATACACAACACTTTAATATCAATTATAATACATTTTTTATATAAATCTGCCTGGGATTACTTATTAAAAAATTGCAAAATAAAAACCAAATTGTATTTATCATTATTGCATTCTAAGCTGCTCTGAAATATGTATCATTTCAATAAATGTATATCATTGCAATTCGTAATATGAACAACAATTGAATCATACTAATTCTTATTTCCTTGTCTTTATAATTCTTTAGTTTTAATGTTGGTTTTTACTTTTGAATAAAAACTACTGCGTATCTCCATAGGGTCTAATACAGGAACCTATATGGTGTCCTATATAGGAGCCTATGTCCTCTTTCGTCTTATCTGTACTTTTTCCAAAAATTTAATTTTCTTATTTTTAATCTTAGTATTTACGAGAAAAAAAATCCACTCGTCCAATCGAAAAATGATTGATAATAAATTGATAGATCCTTTGAGGCGAACAACTTTTGTCTGTTAATTTTGGAGTATACCTTGTGTCCTTTTTTCAACAAAATTTAACATTTTTATTTTGAATGTTATTTTTTACGGCTGAAGCAAAAACTACGTGTCCTATAAAAAATTATAGCTTTTTTTAGATGAATTTTAGTTTTTTTTTTGGATTTTGAAAATGCTCTAACTCTAGTAATTTTTAATTTTTCAAAAAAAGTCATTAAGATAAATTGTGCAACTTTTTGAATACTATAAATAACCGTACAAAGAATTTTGGAATTTAAAAAAAATTAGTCTAAAAAATATTCAAAATGTGCCCACTTTTTGAATTTTCATCCAAAATGGCTGGCTAATGAACTTGACCTTCAGTTTAGGACACTTAAAGAGCGAATGTGCCAAAGGGCAATCTAATAGATTAATTTTTTAGAAAGTTATCGTGTTCACAGAAAGACATACAGACAGACATACAGGGGTCAAATTTTACACAAATCTAATACCTTCTCGGATGAGAATGTAAAAATTGAAAGTCTGAAATGACAAATTTTTAAAGGGAAAGATTTTCGAATTACAAATTCTAAATTGAATGATGCCATAATTGAAAAAGATAAAAATTAAACTAATTATTTAAAACCCTGTTAAAATCAAAATGGAAAGGATTTTTTTCTACAAATTTGTTAAATTCCCGGTAAAAAAATAAATTTAGGTCATTTTCTGGTTTTCTCAGTCCAGCCGTTACCATAAACAAAATTAATCATTTTCTTCTTGCAGAGTTAAGCTCACAGTCCGAACTTCCACTTAATAGCAACCCTATTTTTCGTAGTCCTCATCATGAACCTGCTTATTCTCCTGCCAGACATTTTTTGTACAGAACTCTTCCCGCTGACGACACTTCTCTTCGTGTCAGGTCCCGGTCTTCAGCTGCCAGGCGGTTTTCTTCATTCATACTACAATTTCCACTTAATCAACTTAGATTTATTCGACTTATTCCTCACAACAATCCGCACCGGGTACTCGAAATTCAAAGATGACGCCTGGGCAATATTGGAGCGTAATACGAGGTCTGTTAAAAAAATACGCAGATTGAGGTCATAAAAAAAATGTACTTTATTTGGAAGTTACACGTCTGGGTGTCCTTCAAAATACTCTCCTCCCCAACGCACACACTTATCCCAAC
>NC_046664.1:22495955-22497444 GCF_010883055.1 Belonocnema kinseyi
CTCGTTTCTTACATGAATTGGCCGGAAAGTATATTTAATTTTACTTGTAAGATTTTTTATGATTCAAAAAAAATCTATGCGTCATAAAAAATTGTCTGCCAAAGAATGTCGTATGTCATGCAATTTCTTAAGGTTAGCGATACCTTTGTTGTGCCTTCGTAGGTAAATTGGTTCTTTAGATTGAAAATTGATCTTTTTGTGATTTTTTTCGTTCAAAACAAACTTTTTATTTCAAAATCGTCGTGAAAAGTAACGCGGTAATTTAAAAAACTTTAATAAGCGTTTAATTTTTTAGAATTATTTTAGTCTCTCGAGGTAAAATGATAAACGTATATAAAACGTATATAAAAATCATATATCTAAGAATATTATATATAAATAAAACATCAAATTAATAATTATTCAAACAAGTTTTGATGATATGCGAGTTCCCTAGTTTTTTTTACAAAAATCTTCGTAATTAAACGAGCTATAGTAATTAGTCAAGTCAAGAATTGCAATCAATTGAGAAATTAGAACAAATTTTATTTTTTTATAAAAATTGTTGCTAATTTCATCAATATTTGTGCAGCAATGCAAAAAATTATGGCGATAGTTTTTACCGATCAGGAGAAAAAAATGAATGACGAGAACAATGCTAAAAAAGTTAAATAAAAATAACGACTCGAAAAATGAACATTTTGCAAAAATGTTTCAGGGCCATTTTATTTATGTAAAACTCTAGCTTATCACACATTCATGAAGAAAAATCATGACCCATAAAAAAGTGGCCCACTTTACAAATTTTTACACATAATACGCTTTGCGACAAATATTGGAGTTTATCCTGAACTACTGAAACCTGTGAATTTGAAAATAAAATTTTAAAAAAGTATTTATTTAGTGTGTCACGTCCCGAGCAAAAGGCGAGGGAAGTATGACCTGACATTATATTTGTTTGTGGGTACGATTTGTTGCTATCAGTCCAACGGGGATTGTGTCAGTTTTTCGATGCTGAAATTAGTGACAAAAATTTAGATTGACATATGTTTTATTAAGAAGTAAGAACAGAGTAATCAGATACATTAAAATAATAATACGAGGGTAGTTCAATAAGTCCTTAGAATGACCAACAGATGGCGCGCGAATCGCTCCAAATCATCTGTTTTCAGTCAGCACCACTCCCGACTAGATATATGTTGCAGTCACAGTCCACATCCTCTGAGTTTACGTGTTTTTATAACCAATTGAAAAAAAATTGTTCGTTAAGAAAAATGGAAAAAAATCGAGTTCAGAGCGGTAATCAAACATTTTCATTTAAAGGGTTTAACTCCATGTGAGATAAAAAATGAATTGGACTCAGTTCATGGCACATCTGTCCCTGCCTTGGCAACGGTTTATAACTGGATAAATGAATTTAAGCGTGGTCGTACATCAATAAGTGACGAACCACGTTGAGGAAGGCCCGTAGAAGCAAGTACTCCCGAAATCATCAATAAAATCCACGATA
>NC_046664.1:22497544-22499545 GCF_010883055.1 Belonocnema kinseyi
GAACCTGTTGCTCACTCATAGCTGTACTGACGAATTGACTGAGTCAAACAGCTCACCAAGCGTTTTACCCACTCCTAATACACTACATTACAAGAGCCTACATTGTGAGAGTGCTTGCAATTGGCTAAGAAAAGTATTTGTAAAATTCCGGTTTATATTTGATCCACCCTCGTATTATTTCAGAAAAATGTAAATCCTTAATACTTGAAAAAAACATTTGAATTAAACAATTGTTCCACACGGTCAAATAAGAATACTCAGATGTTCGTCAATTATGCGAAAAATGAAGTTTCTTGATGCCTACATATCGAAAAAGATGATTTTCAAATGCAGGTAATTACATACCACCAATGAGTGTATTTGTCGGTAAGGAATGTGAACGTGTCAAACGTACACATAACGGAAAACTCAAACAATACTTCAAGAAGAGTTACGCCTCTTTTTTCCCATTTACAATAATTTTCAAACGAGTTTATGAGCAACCAGGCGTATATGACCCTGTGTTTTCGTTTGTGGTACCGTTTGAATCAGCTTGGGCTTAACCTACCTAGAGGTTTAACCTATCCTAACCTAAGAAAACCTGACCTTACCTTACCTAACCTAACCTATCCTAACCTAACCTAGTTGAACTTCACGTAACACAATTAAACTTATTGTGTTGTCCCGTTGTGTTTGCGGTACCGTTTCATTCAGCTTCGGCTTAACTTACATAGAGATTTAACCTATCCTAACCTAACAAAAAACCTGACCTAACCTAACCTAGCCGAATGAAATCCAACCACACGTGTAGCTATGTAAGCGTATGGTTCTCAGTCTTAAATGTGTGCTATATTTAAATAGGTTAACTCGATCTTAACCTACAAATGAATCTAACTTAACAGAACCTAACGAAATTTTGCTTTAAGCAACACAACTTAACTTAAGTGTTCCCGTTGTAACACAATAAAATTCATTTCATTGTACTACAGGTGGTTAAAAATTTAGACGCACATTACTCATTTCAAGAAACTTTCAACTACAAGTAGAATTGACCCCATTTTAATTAACGTGACAATGTTTGTACCAATTAAAATGTAGAACTGTAACTTAAACATGCAAATGAATAAGAGTTTTATTCAAAATTTTGTTCTCTCTGCTTTCCTTAAACTATAGGGATATATTTCAACTATCTTTTGTGTTTATATTTTATCTTGCTTTGTATCGTAATTAAATGAATTTATAGACCTACTTCAGTCTATTTTCTGCCTACTATAACGTGTCCTTTTTTCTACGAAGGAACGATGCAAAGAGTTACGCTTACGTTTAAGACCTACATTCGTTTCCCTTTTCAACATCCAGCAAAAATCAGCCATCATGACCTCGTCCCATTTACCCTGATATCGTTGTTCCATCACTTTTCTGTCTTGATGAAAACGTTCCCCTTGTTCTTCGCTGAAATCACCAACATTTTCTGGAAACTTATCCAAATGGGAATCTAGAAAGTGAAGTTTTAAATTCATCAAGCATCCTAACTTTTTGTAGTTTCTTATCGTTTTCGCAACAATATTCTCGTAGTCTGGACTTTTTTTGTTACCGAGGAAATTTGTGTTTACTGCTTTAAAACTTTCTCAAGCGTCCATTTCAATTTTCGTCATGTGGCTCACGAAATTATTATTTCTTGTCAATATTTTTTAACGCTCGCGAGAAGAACTCGGGTAAGGATTCAGTAGATGTGATAGGATCCTGTACTGCACTCATAATACAGAAAAGTTCCTGTGTACATTTTCATCTACAATTCACTTGCTAGTAAAATTCATATAAACATCCGATAGAGTTTCGTCGTTGCCGTATAAAAGAAAACGGAGATCCAATCGAAAACGCAACTCTCTTCCTTTTGTCCTTTCTTGTGAAGAAAGGTAAATGTACGAGGGTAGTTCAATAAGTCCTTAGAATGAAGTATAAAAACAATTTTTTTTGGGTAAATTTTTTTTTTATTTTTTAACATAATCTCCTTGGAGCTCT
>NC_046664.1:22499645-22507757 GCF_010883055.1 Belonocnema kinseyi
TACGAGCAAGGAATTAACAAGCTTCCAAACCGCTGGAAAAAATGTGTAGAGCGTGAAGGAGACTATGTAGAAAAATAATCAATAGTATTTTTGTATTGTTTTCTAAATAAATAAATATTAAAAAAGAATTCCGCTCAATATTTGATTCACCCTCGTATTTTCTCTATTATGCAAGTTAGAATTTGCACAAAAGTTTTTTCCATGTTTGCAATCATTAGCTAACGATTGAATTATTTCTCGACATGGTTCAGACTTATTTATATTTGCGTTATGATTCGCGAAATGCTGAATAAATAAATGCTCTTTGAAATCATTTAAAGAGTATTTTCCAGAGCATAAAAAGCAAAGAGGAATTTTTCAGAGGACTTTTGAAAATTATGCGATTAAATTTTTCAAATCGGAAATCAGAGTAACAACGCAAGAAAATTCAGAATCAGCCTCGCCGTAAATGCCATAAATTCTGTTTTGAATAACAATTTAAGCGAACTGCGACTCTTTCGGATATTGCAGCTTCAGAGAATAGAAGCTCTTTAACACCGTATTGGCCGCTGCAAGTGGCGAATTACAAAGATAACTAATACCGTTAATATACGCGTAACTTTCTTTGATTTGATTGTCACCCACAATGACGACAAGAGGCTGCATGAGCAATCCTTTGCTTTCCAAATATTTTTTCCTTTGCTCCAGCTTTGCATCAAAGTATTGTTTGTTCCAAAAACTATAAATATACCAATCAAGTTTTTGTTTCTCGAATGGAAAATTTTACATAAAACTGAGAAAATAAACTTGGTTCACCTCCACGTGAAAAAGAAAACCAGCTTCTACCTCGCTTTGGCTAGGTCGCCAAATTGCATTGTCTGTAAAGTCATTCGACATGGTTTTATAATAAAATGAATAACCAGTAAAAGTTTGATAATTGGTGTTTCGTTCCTCTATCAAGTTTAATAAATGCCAGAGAACTGGATTCCTCTATTTTTATTTAGTAAATTAATTATTTCATTTTGAAATTCATGAAAGTTCGTGATCAAATTTGAACTTGCTTTAGGATGGAGTGTCGAAAAGTCGATTTCTAACTGAACAAAAATTATTCGCATGATTAAAAAAGGTTGTAGTTATTCATGACGATGAAAAAAAGATAATCAGTGCGAATGAAAAGCATACCAATTTGAACAAAACCAAAGTTAGCTACTCAGGAGATCTTGAGGGTTTTCAGCAACAGAGACATGAAATTCTGTTTTCAATTTGCACAAAAATTTTGCCTGAGGTTCAGCTTTTGGTAAAATTCTTTTTATTATATCTTCTGATAAACATTCAAAAGATTCTTGATCAATATCTTGCTGTGTAAAATCACAAAAAAGTAAATGACAAATCTTCGATTTAACGTTAGTATTTAAAGAAGTCCAATCGCAAGGAAAACTAGGATTCTTAAAATGAGTTTTTATTATTATATGAGCACCTATCTCACGGTCGTGAGATGTAGTCATAGGTGTGGATTACCACGGGGGCTGTGAATTCTGCTGGGAGCTGCGGTGTCATTAAAAAAAATGATGTGGACCTTCATAAACCTTGAAAATGTACTTAAAGGTTAACCATCAAATTAAAAAAAGCTTGTAAGCGCTTTTAAAAAAATTGACCTTCATATGACTACAGGTCAAAATTAAAGATTTTAAAATACCAATTTTCAAGCATAATTTCTCGTTCTTTACGAGTCTGCAGTTTAAAATACGGATTTCTATTTTAAAAGAGCTTCCTAACCTTTAAGTAGCCTTGAAAATTGACCGTGAGGAAGAGGCTCATTAGGTGGTCAAGATGTTTCATATTTTTACATTTTATCGACTTTTATAAAGCATCTTTAATGTTAGCTTTACACAGAAAACCTCGATAATTTATAAAAGGGCATCTGATCGGTTTTGGACATTTGATCTTGATTTATGACCTTTCCAAGGTCCCCAAATAAGATTTCTATAGTACATTTTTGACGTAATATTTTCTGCTATATTTAAATTTGCAGTCAAATATAGGGGTTTCCACTTTTTCCAAATCGTCTTGATCTTAAAATGAGCTTCGAAATTGAACGTAACTTCGAAATTAATCGTGCAATTGAAAACTTATTTCTTCGCTTCCAAGAAATATTTAGTAAAATTTAAGGTACGCTTCTTTAACAAAGGAAGCACATTTTCCAAACAGGAAACACTTTCACTTCAGTCAAAGGACTTTAATTTGTTGAGCGAAAAGAGTCTTTTAATTTTAAATCACATTTGACTGTATCAAATACCTAATTTTAAAAACCTAAATTTCTTGTTTCTTTCAAGCAATACCAACTTTTCGTTTCTTAGTTTATCTTTTATTGACTGTGGTCAAGGTTAATTTACAAAAATAATTTTATGCGTAAGGTTTTGATGAAACCGCCTTTTTTATTTGAAAAAAAAATATTTTACGATTAATAATTATCATTTACACGGAAAGAAATTGCGAAAGATTAATTCGCGGAATCGCTCCTTGATTTTATTCACCCTTAGGCGCACGAAATAAGATCTCAGAACCCATGCCTTTAGAGCAACGGCCGTTGATTTAAAAGGAAGGGTTCCGAGATCTTGATTTTTGCGTCAAAGCGTGAATAAAATTAAGGAGCAGTTTTGTGAATTAATCTCTTAAAATTTCTCTGCGTGCAGAAGTACATTTTTCTTTATCCAAATATAATGCAGAAAATTATATTTAACATAGATTATATTTTGTAAGTCTAATTTTGTTATTGTGGCTTATCGACGATTAATTTTTTGAGTATTGAGTAAGTCGTATTAAAAATTTCTTTAATGTAAAAAATAGTTATACCTAAACTAAGAATAACGGGTTATAGTTGTAAATTATTATTTATTTCAGATTGCAAAAATTTTCGAATTTTGAGAAAACATTTTTCTTTTCGAATGACGCGATTAAAAATAATTTTAACAGGCTGAAAGTATAGTTTGACGTGTTTTGTATTGAATTTTTTAACACAACGATTTACTAATTTTAAAAACTCATCGTCAGATTTTATTGTCAGAGATTAAAGCAAAACGAGGCGTTTGAAAAAAAAATCGAGTATCTACCGAACCGATATAAAATCAGACAGGTACACACATAGATACATACTTTAAACCGTAGAATCTGTTGAAAACAAAATTTTTTTTTAACCAGTGAAGTTTCTTTAAAACAAATTTCAACATTCATTCTTTATCGCTTAAAAATTCAATTGGTTTTTGAACATTAAACTCTTAGGACCGAAGATGCGTCCTATTAATATAAAAATTCAATTATTTCGGTGAAAAATTCCAACTTTGTTTATGAAATTTCTTTAGGGAGTGGGTAGCGGGGGGGGGGAGGGGCACAAAAACATTAAACTATTTTGTTAACAATTCTTTTTTGTGATTGTTGAAAATTCAAACATTTGATTGAGAATTACCTTTTACGTTGCAAACTAATATTTACGGTTAAAAATTCAGTTTCTTTATTAAAGATTAGGGCAGTTAATTTAAAAACAATTTTTAATACATATCGCCCTTAAAATTTTTAAAGTCCGCAACGGACGCCCCCGAACTCTTTCTTTGGGACAGTACAAAACAAAATGTTATGCTCAATGAAAATTGTATGTATGTAAAATATCTTGAGGTTAGGATCGGTTTTCAACTGTCTGCCATTCCGATAATGTCGGTCTCTGTAGTACCGATGCTGTCAGCAGCTACTTAGAAATTATTTATGAAGTAAAATTTTCTTAAATGTTGACAAACAAGATTAGTTTTTCGGACATTAGTTACTATATTGTTTTGCTTTTCCCAAGCATTCTGAAAAAATATTGTGTAGTTTGGAAGTAAAGCCGGTAATAATTGTAACACACATAACTTAAAAATACAAAGACATTTATCAAATATAGAAAAATTAATTTTTTTAAAATTATTTCACAAACGAAAATTTTGGAGACGTCCGTTAGCATCTTCGTAATCATGCCCAAGATTTTAAAGACAAATTATTAATTATTGGCGGAAAAAAACCAAGTTAATCTGACACTAGTAAAATTGATACTATTTCTCAAGTATCACACATTAATCAAATAAACCAAAATTACATTATTTAATTAACCTACAAACAGAGAGTTCAGGGGCGTGTGTTATCATGTACGATATCATTTCTTAAATTTTTAAGACAAAATCTTTATTATTGTAGAAAAAAAGCCCAAAGAACCTAACACTAGCTAAATTGATAATTTTCTAAGTATCATATGCCCCAAAATAAAACACGTACTTCCCATGAAAAATTGTTTTTTGTCAATTTTCTGCCGAATCGTCAATGTGCGATGGATACATACATGTTTACATTAATTGTTCAAATAATTGTTTTACCATTTTTCTCTTGCGTTAGAGTTAGAAAGCCGCGACTTTGTCTGAATTTTCAATTTTTAAGTTACAGCGAGAAAATAATCTATTAAATTTAATAGAAGTAATTATTTAAACCATTTACTAATAATTTTAACAATATTCCTTTAGAATGATGCTAGGAAGTTGCAATGTTTTGCTAAAATTCTAATATGTTCGTCCACTCTTTAATTAGAGTGAGTTAATAACTAATTCAAGATAACAAAGATAATTATTTTAACATTTAATTCCTATTTTTAAAAACATTCTCTTTCAATAATGTTAGGAAATGACAGCTTTTCATTTTTACTTTTTGTCTACTTTTCACTTACAGTGTGGTAATAATTAATGAAATTTATAAAAAATAATTGTTTCCACAAATTATTATTTTTCGTAACTATCTTCTTTTAGCATATAAATACTAGAAAGTTAAGGGATGTTTAAAATTTCTACCTTTTTTTGACATTTTAGTTAGGAAAAAATACGAAATAATTAAATTCCTTGAAGCAAAACAGCTCTCAGTAACTTCTTTGCCAAAATTTAAATTTAATATAATCCACACAGAATATTTTAAAAATATTACCGAGGCGAAGTCGAGGCCATCATGTCGCGTAGTTCAGAGTTTTCCACCTTCTGCCCATTTGGTGTATATTATTTTTCTTTTCAGCCGGTTGAAAGTACAATAAGCAATTAAATTTTTAATTATTATAAATAATACAACTATATTCCAGCAGATATTCCGTTGCGCGGTTATATTGCACTTGTATTCTTCACTTCAAATACATATGAAAAGTCAAACATAATTACATTTTTTTAAATAGGCGATACAACTTTTTATCTTATATTTACTGACGCACAAAAACACTTATAAATTACCAGCAAGCATCTTTGAGGTTATACGCACTGCTCCTAACGTGGAAATCTTGTGTTAAAAAATAAAATAAATATTCAGTAAATAACAGTACACAGTAAAATATTACTAAATTATTACTAAATAAATAATAATTATAACTAAATAATACTAAATATACTAAAAACTGTCCACGGACTACTTTAACACATTAAAATATACTCATTTTAAATTATTAATTATAAATAATTGTATTTTTTAACATTTTAAATAAGCAAGATAGAATTTTTACTCCCGCTGTTCTAGAATTATTAACATTATAATATTATTCAGATAAATTTTTCATAAAAATAATATTAATCTTTTTAAATAATATTTTTTGGTGACTTGACGGAAAGAAAATTATAATTAGCGCCAAAAATTTGCAAAAGCGAATTTTTCATTTTTAAGATGTTATTTGAGATCCTATGAAATAGACTTATGAAATCTCAAAATATAATTTTTTTTAAGCGCATTTATTTTTATGTGGATTCTGTTATTCTCTGATAATAATACAGATTCCTTGCCTATCTTCTTTCTTTGAATTCAATTTTTGAGGTTGAAAATAAAATTATATTATTTAGATTTTACATATTTTGTTGATAATTTATATATTTCGTTGCAAATGCAATATATAACGATTTACTGCTCTACAATCCAAATGAATATTGTACATGAGATAATTTTATTTAAAAAAATTTAATTTCCTATTATTTCACTATCTTCATGAAAGATCACACTATTTCCCAAGTTTGAGATTATTAAAAAAAATTAACTCATTTTTGTAATTGCTTTAAAACTATAAATTAGAAAATAATGCAATTTTTTCATGAATCTGTCCTAAATATTTTCAAAACTGATTCATGTAACTGTACTTCCGAGATCTCAAATATTTTCATAACTCTATGGATGTATTAAAATTTGACAATCGGAGAAGTAAAAAAAGTATGCGTTTTACATGTTAAGCTTCATTAGATACAAAAATGGTATACAGCGTACTAAAAATCATTTTATTTCAAAATAGAAAATATTTATTTATTTGTTTCTAAGAGAGAACAATTTGGCTTCGACGCGGTTCTAAAATTAAAAGTAACTTTTAACGAGAAATCCAATAGGGAACTTAAATTTGACCTTGAATTTGACCCTCAACGTAATTTCAAGTTCAAATTTTTGTCATTTACGTTTAGCGTTACCAGAAACAACAACGAGGACCGGAGTATATATTTATACGTAAATTTGCCCACTATTTTGATTGCTGATGCAAAAAATAGAGGTTCCCCTTTAAAAACACAAAGTTCACCTTGAAATGACCTTGACCTGAGGAAATACAGAGCTGTCTTTTTAACCCAAGCCAGATCTTTCTTAAGTTCAAATACCATTTAGCATACCTACCGTCACACCTTACCTATGACCTGATTACATATTTAAACGGCGAAAGGTTATCGCATAATGAGACCTTAGTCAGTTAAAAATTTATGTACGTAATATACTGTCTGGGTGAGGGGGTCGGCGCCATAGTGCGAAAATAAGGGAAGGGATTAAAGAGTAGTGGGTAGAGTGTGTGCCTATAAAGGCTTCTTACTACTTTTGTTCTCCCATTATCAACATGATATAAATCAAACCGAGCGGAAAACACGAGGTAGCTTTTCAAAATTAGAAGAGGCCAGACTTGTACGTAATTAAAATTCGTCTCAAGTCATTCGTTAAATAAGGCCTTTTCCTTAGATAGTATTTTTCGAAAGTACTGTAAAAAAAATAATCATAAACATATAATGTGTACATCTTGGAATATTATTATAAAGATTAAGAATATAAATGCACTAAAATAATTATAATAATTAATTAATAATAACTAAAATACTTTCAACTGCTCTTAATTCAAGTAGTTTATGCTGAGGAAAAGTGTATCTTTGAATTTCGAATACACGAAGCGGAATAAGCCTAATAAATCTGAGTTGTTCAAGTGGAAATCCAAGTATAAATATAGGATAACGCCTGGCAGGAGAAGACTTGGACCTGGCACCAAGAGAAGGCTTCTCTGGTTTCGGATTAAGCGTGACCCATTTGGTGGGGAAGGGTATTCTCATATTATTTGTTTGAAGAACAAATTTAACAAAGTTGCTTCCGCAAAACTGCTCTGACCCAGGTTGCTGATCAAGCTCTCTAGCAATCACACCAAGTAAAGATCCTCACAAAATCGTCATGTAAGGTTGCCCACTTGGGTCCATTATTATCCAAGGTCTTTTGTTTCATTCTTCATTCACTTTACTATATATTTGATCCGTCTATGACCTTCCTGGCATAAACCCACTTTGGACTTCGCAAATCTTTTCTTTTGTTATTTTCTTTACCCTACGAATAAGGATTTTTTAAATATATTTTACTTGTGGTACCTAAAGCTAATCCTCTGTAATTACTGCAGACGCTTTTATCTTCCTTTATTTTGCATATTGGTACGATTATTGCTTTTTTCTAATCTTCTGGGACGTCTATCATCTCAAGACATAAATTTATCAATTTATCTACCACATGATTCACTATCTACTCCTGACCATATTTCAAATTCGCCTTTTAGTACATCGTTTTCTATGTCACTACTTTCGCAGCCCTTTTTTTTGTTTTAGGTGAATTGAAGTTTTAGTCCTTTCCGAGGCTATTTTATAGTTTGCATTATTCATTGTTCATATTATACAGCCAACCACCACCTTTATGCTATAAGTTTATTTTGCGAGTCGAAATCATGTCCAAGTTAAGTAGAAATTCGTCATATGGTGTAGATTGTAGTTGTAACGTCCGTCCCATCAAACTTCAGTTAAGAAGGGAGGGTTGGGTGGG
>NC_046664.1:22507767-22526041 GCF_010883055.1 Belonocnema kinseyi
CGAGACAGTCGTCTTGGGTTTATGTTCTCATACTGACAAGGTCACCCCGGGGGAGCGACCTCCTCCCCTCCCCCTCGGACAAAAATCTCCGCGTTGGTTGTTATTTTAAGGTTTTAAAAGGAACATATATATTTAAAATAGAGAATTTTCTATTTGTTTTTTTTATTCTCGGGGTACACGAGCGGTATCTCTAAAGTATTTTTGAAACTGATTGAAAGGACAGAGCGAGCTTCACATGTAAGAGTTGGTTTACAATTACATCACATTTCCAGAGTCCTAAAAGATGCTAAGAAGAAGAATTTAAGAAAATTATCTTCTTTAAAGTCCGTTCAAGACTTTGATAAAACTTTACGAATTTCTGAATACACAGGAAAACTTTACACCAATAAATCTAACGTGAAATTTTTGAGTACCTGGTTTGAAAAAACATAACCTCTAAAAAGCATATGTAATTTATTATTTTATAGACAAGTTAAAAAATATTTTTCCATTTATTTCACTGATGAAATTTATGAAAATCAGTAAATTTAGTGGATTTAAAAAAATTTATTCCAGAGAATTGTAATGTTTCGTAGGGTTTCTAAGATTTGCAGAGATTTGAACTGACATTTTTGGAATTCACCCCTAATTCTGATTAATTTATCATGCATTCATTTAATTCTTTAGAATTCTTTCGAATTTTTAAAGTTCACTTAAATTCTTCCAAATATAATCACTTCTACAAAATTCAGTAGATATTTTTGAATTTAAAACAATTTTTTTATTAATTCTCTGTCAGTTTCAAAATCTTTTACAAATTTCAAAAGATTCAAAAAGATTTTACACATTTTATGTTATTTTCACAGATCACAAATTTTTAAAATGGATTTCTGAATTTTAGTGAGATTTCAAAGCATTTCAAATATTTGACGGTATTGTAAAAGATTCATAGGCAGATTAAAGAGCTTTAAAAAGTGCTAAGGGAAAATTAATGAAAATTAATTTTCTTTCTTTAATTTTATTTACGAAAAATTCTAGTTACAAGAAAGATAAAAAATTGGTGTGTCATCATGAGGAGCGACTAACCTTTCAAATAAATTTGTAGCGTGAATAATTTATAAGTTCTCTGCATGAAGAATAACACATGTAACATAAGCTTTACTTACCTGTTTCCGAAAAAGAGAGTCTGGGTAATAATATACGAATGATTCAAGCCTTGAAAATTGTAATAAATACACTTTTTATTGTAATTACCAGTTATTTTTTTGATTCTAATCCAACATCGGATCCAAAGAATTATTTATTTTACTTTTAAATTCTCTTGAATTATGTTCAGGTGCAGATAATTCTGGATTACATTTCGCTTGCATGTATGATTCTAAAATTTTTAGTGATTGCTTTATTGTTACCTATGGGAGTTTCATCACAATCATTTCGGTTCAATATGTAAACCGCGCCGCTGTTCATGTTTATCTTCACCCGCTTTGCAACGCCACCAATCCGCATATATATTCCACGAAGAATTGTATTATTACGTCCAAATATTGCCAATACATCACCAGTAGGTGTTGTTAAAACAATTTGCTCGTCGACTGGCATCTGCTTAGATGCACCACGTTCTCTTCTCAATTCAAGTTGTTTATTCTGAGGAAACGTGTATCTTTGAATTTCGAAAACCCGGTCCGGATTTTTGATCGGAATAAGCCTTATAAATCTAAGCTGTGCAAATAGAAATCCGAGTATTGATAGAGGATAACGCCTGGCATAAGGAGACCTAGATCTGGCACGAAGAGAATGATGGGCAGGAGGAGATTTGGACCTGGCTTGAAGAGAAGGTTGGCCAGGAGGAAGAGTACCTACTGAAAAAGGTCTGTCGGGAGAAGAAGAAGGTTCACGGTATGGAACATTTGAAATTTGTTCGAAATTATTAGGTGTAGGCTTGGACTCTGTACTTAAATCTGCAAGCACAAAAAGGATTACATTGTTTTTAAGTACTTCAGCATATCATAAACTCCTGGTGGCAAAGTTGAGAGTCAAAATTGTGAGAACATCGAGCTAAGCGTTCAAAGTCATAATCCTTCAAGCTAGAAGTCTTAATGGAATATTTTAATTAAATATTCGAATCTGTATTTGGATTGGTTATTTCTAATCGTTAACCTCTTGAAACGACCGTCAAAGGGGCCGAATCGCTACAATAATATTCACAAAATCAACAAAAGTTTAACAATTCCATTTTCAAACTGATCATGAAGTCAATATATTACGCAATATCTCTACTTTATCGCTTTACTTTATATTGATTTGTAAGAGACTAGTATTGCTATAAAAGCCAAATTTTCCTTCGATCAAAGTTTAGACTGTTCAGACTTTCATATCTTTCTCGACAAGAAGAAATTCCAAAAAAGTGCAACTATTGGTGATGTAAGTCCTCCAGAAAAGAAATAAAATCCTTCTTAATCAGCTTTTTTTAAACCTCGCTATGATACGTTATCAGTGAATAAGTAATGTAGATAGATTGCAGCTAATTAAGATTTTTTTAATATGAAAAATACTCGTCATTTTCCTATATGAAAGTATGGAAATTTTCCCATACTTCTGAATATCCCATACAAGCATGAACATTTTTCGCTGTTCAATTGCAAATTTCCTATATACTTCAAGAATACTCTACACAGGCAGGGGAAAATTTCCAGCCATGTATGGAACTTTTATGCGCGACTGCAGAATACGCAGCTGCGTGAAGCGCGCACGTGCTGTAACCATGGTGACTGGAGTAGAAGGAGCAGAATATAATGCAATCGCGGCGTCAAGCGTCCAGTTGATAATAGTTTTAGTACATACTTGTAAAATATTTTGTAGTTGCAGCAGTGAAACAATTAAATATTGCAAGTGCAATAATATTTAGTACAATTAGAAGTTTTTACAAAAAAGAAGCAGGAAGCAACAGGAGAGGGGAAATTCTAGACAAGCGCCTAATTTATTATAGTTTGAGTACATTTTTGTGGAGCGTTTTTTAGTTTGAGCAGTAAAACATTTTAAAAATTTTGAGTAGAATGAGATTCAGTGCAATTACACATTTTGCAAAGTATTGTAGCCTAAGTATAATCTAGACTATTACAATAAAATGTTTTAAGAGTACAAAAGAAATTATTTAATGTTGACATTTAATTCTAAGAGTATGGACAATTTACCACAGATTTTTCTTACAATGTTTCTTTATTACTCTATTTTTCCATATTTTAATACAGAGGTACTTTAGTGAGCGTTAATAGTGTAATGATTAGTATTTATTAAAAAAGTTGAGTTTATTAAATTCTTGATTTTTTTTCTTTTGAATACCCGAGATGTTAAGTAGCTGTTAAGTAACAAAAAGAGTGTATTAAATTATTCTACTTACCAATAGAATTTAGAATAAACGGAATTGTGAAGAAAAGAGTATGAAGGATCCTCATTTTATTTTCAAATGCAGAATAGAGGACACAAATAATTCTGGGAATAGCTTATATAATTATTAATTTGACGATTCGTTTATATATACTATTCTGAGATATGAGTTTTCTTTATGTTATCTCGCATATATCGTGAAGGTCTCATTTACGGGGCTTAGTGACGCAAAAAGCAAATTCATTTAGCATTGCATAATTTAATTAATCAAGTATTTAATTTTTTGTACGTTAATTGATTTACCTTAAGAAACTTAAATAATTAAAAAAGCTTTAATTTAGATCTTTCAAATGGTGGCGTTATTTTTCACGACTCTTATTATTTAGAAATTTTATTTGTAACTAAACAAATGAATTTATCATTTTCTGCTAAAATGGTTGTATTTCTAAGCCAAGAAGATGAATTTTCTCCAGAAATATACATTTTCAACTAAATATTTAATTTTTCACCCAAAAAGATGATGTTCAAACACAATTGTTACTATATATTTAAAACGAAATGAGAAAAAAATTTAAACTAAAAAGATGAAACAATCCAAAGGAATATTTTTTTATTTAAATAGACGCCGGTTCAAAGAAAAGTTCAAAATGCGAATTTTATAAAAAAAGTTTTGTCGTTTAACATTTTATTGCAACTTTGGTCGTTTTTCCATGAACTGAATTTGCTCATTTTCAATGTTTTTTATATCCAATGTTGCGGTAAAAAATGTCAATTTTGAGTTTTCCCTTATTTTGTATGCTGTCAAAATTAGAATTTTGTATTCTTCAAAAAAATTCAAAAAGTTGTTATAATTATCTTGTAGGGCATTTAGAAATCAAAATTTTTCTCTTCTTGCCTTTTTTCATTTTGTCCGTTGTTTGGCTTAAAAGGTTAATTTGAGTGCGTTTTTTGGAATTTTGTCGATACTTTAGCTCTTAAAATTTTTGGTTTTATTTGCTCCAATGCTCAAATGCTCATTTTTTGCATTTTATTTTTTACACACAAATCTAATACCTTCTCTGATGAGAACGTAAAAATGATTCATTTGTCACGAATAATTTTTTGATAGTTCTGTTTTTGGTTTTACTGTAGATCTTTTTCAAATGCACAATTTTTCTTCTGTCATTTTCTACTGTATTTTTCATATTTTGGCCGAAATATGCAATTTTTGGGTTTTTCGTTATTTTGTATGTAAATGTGCCCATTTCTGTAAGAAACAAAGCTGAAAAAAATATTCCGTTGAAGCGAAGTAGGTATTAAAACATTATTTCTTATTTAACCGTTTTTTACATTCTCGACAGAGAAGGTATTAGATGTGTGTAAAATTTGATCCCCTCCCCCAGGTTTTGTTAAGTATCCACGTTTTAAGACTTTCACAAAAGAGACTTTAACAAAAGAGAATTCACAGTGATTAATCGTGATTTATAAATTTTTTATCTAAGATCGAATCACAAACAATAATGTACTGTACTTTTACATTTTCATACAATTAATTATGTTGTACAGAATTTTAGTTTAAATTTTGTCTACATGTAATACTCTCAAATTCTTCAAGAAAGGTTTCATGTTGCCCGTAAGAGTTCCATCACATTGATCTTGGTTCAAAACGCAAACGGCGCCGCGGTTTATTTTTAATTTCGACCGTTTTGCAACGCCACCAATACGCTAATATATTCCACGAAGAACTATTATTAAGCTCCCGCATTGCCAAAACCCGAAGCCGATTTTTATGCGGAATAAGCCTAATAAGTCTAAATTGTTAAAGTGGAAATCCGAATATCAATTAAGTATGACGCCTGGCAGGAGGAGACCTGACACGAAAAGAAGACTCGGCAGGAGTAACAATTCTTTCTCGAGAATGATTTGCAAGAGAATGAGAAGGTACAAGACCTGAGTAATCAAAGTTTGAAATAAGCAAAACAGGAGATTAATGTCGTAGAGTAAAACAAAAATAAAAGCGATGTCATTGGACATTTTTCCATTCCAAAAATGGTCTTATTAGTCAAATTTATAAAATTAATAAGTATAGTTATAATGAAGTTTAAGAAAAATGAGTAATACTTAATTTAATTAAGAACTACATTTTAAAAATAAAATAAAAAACTGTATTGTAGGTTAGAAAGCACGAACAAAATTGGGCAGTTTAGAAATATCTGAAGACAGTCTTCTGATCCTTTGATAAATTTTATTAATATTTAGAATTTCATTGTGAAAGTTAACTGAAAGCTTTGAAAATTCGTTAATAAATATATACTCTATAATAAGTCTTTTATACGTGATTTTTCTGTAGCTAATATTTCAACATTTTTGAAATTAAAATCAAAGTAAAAATTTAAATTACAAGAATGTTGTGACAAATCTGTCTTAAAATTCCCAACTTCACAATCACTTTTGTATTCAGTAATTCTGGTTTTTAATCTCCGGCCATTTTCACCCATATAAGATTTAATGCAACATTTATAATTAATTAAAGCAATAACACCAGATAAATTTTGCATGAAATCACTATCTTTCTTGTTTGATAAATAAATATCTAAAGTATTTGTTTTTTAAAAATAAACGTTGATAATCAGTTTTCAAGTGATTTTCTTAACCGCTCAGATAGACCCTGAATATAAGGTAAGGTAAGATTAAAAATAAATATATTGTAAGTATCACTCCATTTTTCATTTTTTATTATTTTTATTATTTTTATTATTGTTATTGTGAATCTCATGAATGCATTCTGTAGTAATGTCGTTCACTAACTTAAGCGGATAGTCATTTCGTACAAAATAAGTTGTGTCAATTATAGCTTATGTATCTACCAGACCAAGTAGGGTTTTTGTACCAATTTGTTAATAAATCACCATTTGGAGTTTTTATAGTTTGTAAATCGAGATAGTTAATAACATTATTAATATCGCATTCATAGTTGAAATTTATACAATCTTCAATACTATTAAATGCATTTAAGAAAACGTCAATCTTTATCAGGAAAAATAGATTAAAATTCTTAAAGGAACAACGAGTACGATTAATGATTAGTCTGGTAGCTATGAGAAATTCTTTTTTTTTATTATTATTTTCGTTAACTAGTAATTTAAATTAAGTTTTTCTTCAATGCAATCTAAAGCAAGATTTAGTGGGATGCAGTTAAACATGAACACATCTAAAGAACCTATTAAATCAGTTTTAATTTTATTAACAAATTTCGAAAGATTTCAGTTAACTTACCCACTGGAATTCTAAATAATAATAAAATTGATCATAGTATCATAAGTTCTCAATTCATTAAAGTCTCATAAATTTTTTTTCGAGAATTTATTATTACCATACGTATTGGTTTTTAAACTTGACTCTTGAGAAAAATTTTGCTTTGTACCGAAATGTAAAGGATTGAGAAAGGAGTTTTTTATGAAATAAATTTTGAGTTCGAATAAATGTTTTTGGCTCAATTTTATTTTAGTTTATGTGAACTCTAGGACACAGAGAAAAATCTATGATTTAATATTCATAAATATTGTTGGTCACAGAAAGGATTGATTTAGTATCAAAATCTCATACAATGAGTTGATATATCATGAATTCCTTGTAGCAAAATTGCGAGGCAAGACTGTAAAGATATTGACGGAAGCGTTTAATGTTGTAATACTTCCAACTTTTAAGCCTTAAATAAATATTCACTTGGAAGATTTGAAAAGTTTTTTTGAATCTTTATTTGAATTGAATATTTCTAATAGTTCCTCGCATCAAACTATAAGAATTTAAAAAATTCCTGACCAGTAAATAAATTTACTAGCATTTTCCGGCTTTTTGCCGGTCTTAAACAAATTGCACCTTGTTTCAGCTCACGAGAGTTGACTTCAAGGCATTATAAATTGCAGTTTTTAATAGAATTTCAGTTTTTCATTTAAGAAAAGGTAAAAATGGGACAATTAAAAAAAAAGGAAATAGGTGATACTCTGTGATTGCTGTTAGGTAGAAAAAATGATTATACTAATTTATTCTACTTACTAAAATAATTAAGAATAACGATAAAGGTGAAGATCAGAGTATGAAGTTTCCTTATTCTTTTCAACACCGAAAATAAAGATTAACGCTGAATTTTTAAACTATGAGAAACCAAAATAATTTTTTTTTTTAAGTAAGCGCTAATTGAAGTCTCTTGTATTGTCGCATTTTTAACAATTCTAAAGTTATCAGCAAACTAAGAGTCTTGTGTGCGGGATATAATACCAATCCGATTTGGCTTTCCGTCCTCCCGGATTTAAAAAAATAAAAAGACTTAATTGGTTAATCAGGTTCGACCAGTCCCAACGGTGGGGCGCTCTGGCCAATCACAGGCATCGTAGAGAGTATACATAAGAACAACATAACCTGATACCTCAGTTTCAGGTCAGCCCTGAAGAAGTGAACTGCAATGTAGACGAAATGTCGGCAAAATTCGAGTTCTTTACACGAGTGAAACCCGAAATATTTCTTGTCATCAAAATGAATAATCGTGAAAGCATTAAATCTATCTTATAAATAACGTTAGTTTTCAAACAAAAAGTTGAATTTTCGACCAAAAAATATCCAAAAAGCCGAATGTTCAATAGGTTTGTCCAAAAATGCATTGAAATTTTTGTTTCCAATTTTTATGTAAAATATGTTTAAAACCAAACAAACATAAAGCGTTTTATTAAGACAAATTGTTTTCAATTTATAAAACATTACATTATATTGACAAATAGATTAACACATAAACTGTGTGAACATTTTATTATTTATTATTGTTGCTATTCATTATTACACATTTTTGGCGCTAATTATAATTTCGTTTCGTTTTTCTAAAGAGAAATTGTTTCTAATTCATAAAATTCTATTTTATATTGACAATTAGATTTTCACATAGTTTGTCAAATATTATCTCAAAATAATTCTCAAATTTGAGTCTACTTTTCACCTACAGTGTGGTAGAAATTAATCAAAATAAACTATTCTTGCAATATGGACATGAAACATAGACAAATAGGCTTCCTCCTGGGATAATTTTTTACAGAATTTCGAGAGCATTTAATCCTTTAAATAGAAGCAAATTTAGGATTGACATATTTAAATTTAGGAGAACTTGATCAATCATCAAAAAAGAAGTGTATTCAGATTTTGGACCCGTCCAATAGACATAGATTGTTACGAGTCGCGCGCTATAATTTTGACATTTGCAATTATTTACCCATTCAGTCAAAAGAAAAAGTTTTTCACAAAATACTTCCTTATAGTTTTCTGAACGACTTCTTCACTTGAAGATTATGTTTGGTCAAACCTCGCTCAATAAACCTCGGATTCGGAGAACCCAAAAACTAATAATAAACATGGTCTGACCTCCAGACCTGAAAACCTTTTTTTTGAATGGCTGTGTAATGAGTGTAAGCTTAGAGTGAAAAGTATCGATAAATATCGATACATATCGATACGCGACTGTATCGATACATATCGATACGTTCACCGTTGTGTGTCTTTCTGCAAGCGTCAACTCCAGCAAGCGATAAGGACAGAGCCTGCAAGGCCAATGAGCGGGACTTTTGAGGCATGCGCAGCTATTGCGCATTTGATTAATTTTCAACTTTCAGTTATTCAAACATTTAGTATTCACTGTCGTTATCGTTTCGTTTCAGATAGTAGACCATTTTCCAAAAAAATCTCTGTTTCATTTTGTATACAGACATTTGTATTATGTTGTTAAAATGTGAAATCAAACAATTAATCATTGTGAAAGAAAAGCTTGTTTGTGTAATAAATGGACTAAAACTCAAGCCTGAGGAAGCGCATTAAGTAGCAAGGACATTATAATAATGTGTTCTACTTACTAATAGAATTCAGAATAACGATAATGGCAAAGATCAGAAAATAAAGCTTCCTCATTTTTGTAAGTAAGGGAAAAAAACTCAAATCTGAATGTTGAGAAGAGCGAAAGGAATTCTAAGATGAATCTCATTTATTTATATTATTTGAAAAATTCATATTTTTTATCTTCTCGTGTATAGATCTTCAAGGCTTAATTTTTTAGGTTGGTGATGCAACAACAAAATTCATTAAGCATTAACTGATTTATCGAATCCAGTGGTGAGTAATCCCTCGCACGTTTGCTATCACTTCACCTTGAGCAATTTAGATAATTTTTAACAAAAGTTAACGCTAAATAAAGTCTCTTGTTTTAGCTCTAAACACTGTTTAAAGAAAGAAATAATTTTAGCGTGGTTATGAGCATTTAAAATAAAAATTTTTTTTACAAAAAATGATTTCAGAATTCTCCGTCCAAAGTTCTCTCAAGCCAGGGGAAATTGGGTGATTCTTCACGAAAATAGAGAAATAGTAGGAAAGATAATTTTTCAAAATAAATTTCCCTCCAAAAAGATGAACGTTCCATACAGTGGTCCAAAAATGCATTAGATTTTTTTTCAAACTTTTAAGCAAAATTTGTTCAAATCAACAAAAAGGTGAATGCCTTTTTATTGAACATAAATTATATTCCGAGGCTTTATAAGTCTAATTTTTATGATCCCAAAAAATATCCCAAAAATTAAAAATTCGAGTTTGAAACTTTGTGCGCTGATTATAATTTTTTGTGGTTTTTAAAATACAAATTGTTTTTTAATACATAAAATTTTGTTTTATATTGGTAACTCGATGTTCATAAAAACTGTTCAACAAATTTATTATTTCGGGTAGCCATTTTCTCTTAGAGTAGCGTCCGAAACTTGCGAGTTTTTACGAATTTTTTATATAATTTTTATCCTTTCAGGTAAAGCGAGAAAATAACCAATTTGATTTAATAGCAAAAATGTTAAAACAGTTTGTAATTATTTTGATTAATATTTTCTTAGATTATTGCTAGAAAGTTATGAGAGCTTGATCAATCATCAAAAAAGAAGGGTATTCAAATTTTCATTCCGTACAATAGACATAGATTATAAGGAATTGATTTCTCAATGGTCTAGAAAACAATTTTTTATTTTTTTATAAATAATGATATGAACCCTTCAAACAAGTTTTTGACAGTAGCGGGAATAGTTGTCCGGTCGCGCTCCCTAAAGACGACTGCTGTTATTTTTTGAAAGAAATGCGAGATTTGTGTTTGAAAATTAGGCAGTTGATACAGTAATGAAGCGGTACGATAATTCTTTTAAAACGTATCCATCACTGCTTGGATCCTTATCATTCAAAGAATAACATTTTCAAGCAAGAAAAACAGAGTGTGATAAATTAGTTGATCAAGTAGAAAGAAAGCGATTTCCATGACACGCTTCGACACTCAACAGTTTATACAGTCAAATATAAGCTAAATTCAAAAAAATATTTCCTTCAAACAAATTACAGTCCTTCGACTAAAATAAAATTTTTTTCCGATTGTAAGGTGTGACTCCTTGGTTCTAAGAAGTATACTCTTTTTACCAAATATTTCTTGGAGACAATTCGATCTCGAAAGTGAAAATAAAAACATTGTATGCCTGTTGATCGTCTTTTTAAAAAAACGAAATCGTCTACGATAAAATGAAAGTATCCTTGAGAATTAATTCTTGGAAAATTTAGATAAATTTTTCGACTTATCCCATACAAACGTCTTGAGAATATTATAAGAGAATGATAGACGGAGACAGCGAATCTAATTAGGAGATAGCATTCTCAGGCTTTAAAAACCCTATAAATGAAAAGAAAATTGGCATTACGTGCTTCGAACTGGCATCTGCCTCAGATCGTGCTAAACTTAGCGATAGAAAGAAAACGTTCATAATTTCTGCAATTATCACTACTTTGGGATAAGTTAGAATCAAGTAAAACATATCCTGTTTAGCAATTCGTCAAACTCAAATAATCTTTAGTTCGAAAAATCACCTCTCCGATCCGTAAAGACATCTAAGTAGCCTCCTTATTGGTAGTTCATTCGGATGAAAAATTGGGTCTTTATTTGATAGGAAAAAGTTTTGTCGACAGACTAACACTTTTCGTTTCCGGACTACTGATTAAGCAACTGATGAGTGTTCAGAAATTTGTAAAGTAATACAGGAGAAGCACAAGCAATAGCAGTGGATGAAGTTATTATGGATTGGAACATTCATGAGAAAGTGAAAGACACGTGTTTCGAATCAACAGCTGCTAATACTGGTAACTCAAAATTTAATTATTCCTACATTTCCCAGTTGTATCTGGCGCAAATGAAAAAGTAGTTGTTGATGCCGTAAAATAGATTAAAGAAGATATTCTCAATTCCATAAAAGGGCAATTCAAAGTGCTAAAGAAACAAAAGTCATTTCGATTTTTATCATTAGAATCTATCTGAAAGTTTGAGTCACAGTTCCTTCTGACACATCAGCCCCGACGAGTGATCTAAAATTCTTGAAGAAGCTGCTTCAGTATAAATTGATCAATTCTGTAATCTGAAAAGCTACATTATCAAAATTTTAGAATCGTTTATGATATCAAAAGAAGTACAAAAAGAAGAATGGCGTTTGAGATAAAAAATCGAGACAGTTCATCGGATATAATAAAAGAAGGCTCTATAAATGATCTAATCGCGAGGAATGGAAAGAGCGAGAACTCGATGACTGCGCTAAGAAGAGAACAGAAAATGTATTTGCTCAACTCAAACTAAAAACTGAATTTCTTATTGAAGATCCTGAGGTTTGGAATCGAAATAAAAAATATAAAGATGCACTAAAAGTTTCGAAAGAACTTCAGGCTGTAAATGACCAAGCCAAAAAAAACAGTTGCATTAATAGAAGAGTATAACAGCCTTATAACGAAATCTGTAACTGCAAAGAAATTTTTGCTGCAAAATTGTTCAACAAAACCAAAAATCAATTTCTAATTGTAGCAAAAAGACCTTGCTGCAATCAAGTGGCTTATTCATAGGAAAAATGTATCTTTGAATTTTTAGTATCTAGTACGGATTCCAGTGGGGAATAAGCGCAATAAAAGTAAAGTTTTCAAGTTCATGTTTAAGTACGGTGCAACGACATTGCCTGCCATGAAGAGACATAAAACTAACACGAAGAGAAGCCTTGGCAACAGGATCTTGTTCTTTCTCTAAAATTTCTATCAGGAGCAGAAGAAGATTCACAACGAGAAACACTTGGAATTGGGTCGCTATTCGGTAAAAGGTCGAACTGTGAACTTCGCTCTAGAAAAAGAAAGAGGATTAAATTTATTTTTAACTACGTTGTTATACCACGCACTCTTTGCATCTTAATTTAACCAGCGCAAATAAACTCCAAGACATTCTAAATTATAAAAGGGCATAAAATTTGAGTTTCTCAACTGAAAAAAGTGACGACGCCAAAAATTTGCAAAATATGGGAAATAAGTAAATTGATAAGTAGTGAAACGATTATACTAATTTATTCCCCTTGCCAACTGAAGCGCGGAATTTTAAGAACAGTGTAAATAATAATTATTATTATGTTTCATTTATCAATCTACTATTATAATATACTTATATTTTACATCTTTTAGAGCAAAGGTCGTAAGAAATTCATCTCTAGACATTAAATGATTGATTTAATACTGTGTACTTAATTTCTCGCACGTTTATTTTACTATCAGAAGCTCGTATCATTTTTGCGAAAAATAATCGCTAATTGGAGTCTCATGAATTGTCGCATTATTTTTTATGACCTTTAAGTTAATTCTATTTTAAAATTAAATTAACATAGGTACCATATTAAATTAAATTTGAAATGCCTTAACAAAGTAGAACAATTTTCCAGCCTATGTATCAATCAAAAACGACGATTTTTTAACAAAATAGGCTAATCGCTAACCAAAATAGAGAATTTTTTAAACAAAGAAAGAAACGAACTTTCCACTAAACAATTGAATTTTCGACCCCAAAATATGGATTTTTAACAGAAAAGTCAGTTTTCAACCAAAGAGTTGAATTTCTTACTGAGAAAGATGAATTTTTAATCAAAAGGTCAATTTCTATCAACAGTTGAACTAATGACTACAAATTGTTAAACTTTCGACAAAGTTATAAACAAATTTAAGAAAAAAAGATCCATTTTTCACTAATGTATACAAGTTTTCCATACTAAAAGACAAAGGTTCAACGAAGAAGCTTAACTTTCAATAAAAAAGATGAATTTTGAAACAAGTAGTTGAGTCTTTAACCAGAACAGATGAATTTTCAAACAAATAGCCAATTTTTCAAACAATAATGGGCCATCTTTAACCATTGAAAATAAAATTAAAATTACTTTAATTTCTTTAAAAAATGCTTCATATTTTCAATAATATCCTTATAATAATAATATCCTAATATCCTTTTTCTTTCTATCCTTGATGTAATTTCAAGGATTATTATTTTTAGATTACAAGTCTTTTATTGTCATTAGATAAACTTAGAATTTCTGTAGGGAGAGTTGTGTCACCGCTTACTCCGCTTTTGTTTCGTGCCGCCAACCAGAATTGGATGTTTTGAAATTGGCGCGACTTTCAAGCCAAATTTAATCTTTACACACTGATTGAATAGTAAATAAATACCACCAAACTCTTCTATAAGGCCGATTCTGTGGCTAGCGTTTGGTGGGAACCAACTTATTAAAGCACGATCCACTTTCGTTTGTTCACGCTTCTTCCCAGTCTCAAATACATTTTAGTTTATTTCAACTTGCGCGAATTAACTCCGAGGCATTGTAAATTGCAGTTTTAAATAGAATTTCAGTTTTTTATTTTATAAATGGTAAAAATGTAATGGCTGTCAGGTAACAAAAACATTATTATAATTTATTCTACTTATTAATAGAATTCAGAGAAATGATAATAGTGAAGATCAGAGAATATAAGTTCCTTATTTTTTTAATATAGAAAAAAATTATCAACGCTGAATTTGAGAAGAGCGTAACAAATAATTTACTTGATGGATATTGATTAAATAAATATACTAAAATCATTATTCTGAAAAATGTTAGTATAAGCATAACTTCAAAGTTTCGTTATACCCACATTGCTGAACGAAGCCTCTCTAAATTTATTTGGGAAATTGTTATATTTTATATTTATTTCTTATACTCTGAACCTATTGTTTCTTTAAGGCCGTGTGAACATAATATCCAAAAAAAATACCGCATTTGTTTCAAATCCAACTTATATTCACACGAAACGCAATATCAAGTTGAAAATTTGCAAAATTAAATGAAATAAGAGATTTGTTTACAAAAATTAAGCAGTTGTTACAGTAAAATGTGTTTTAAAATGAAGAAAATATTCCCTTCAAACAAATTAAAGTTCATCGACTGAAGTATAAATTTTCCTAATTGGAAGATGTGATTCCTTGATGCAAAGAAACGTACCCGAAACTCAGCTTAAATTGAACGTAATACTTTAATAGAATTTGTACTCTGTTTCCTGGAAAGAGGGTCTGGGATACTGATGAAACCCTTGATAATAGTGATATATTAACGATTTATTGCAATTGCCAGTTATTTGTAGGATTTTGGTTCAAAAGCATTTTATTTTTACATTTTTCACAACCTATATTTCGTCCACATATAATATTCTAAAATTCTGACCAATTTTATTATGGTTGCCTATGGGAGTTGCGTCCAATTCTTCTCGGCTTAATGCGTCAATGGCACCACTGTTTATATTCATTTTCGCCCGTGTTCTAACGCCATCAACACGAGTATATATTCCACGAAGAATTGTATTATTACGCTCAAATATTGCAAAGACATCACCAGTGGTTGTTGTTAAAACAATTTGCTCTTCGGTTGGCATGGGCTTATATGTACCACGTATTCCTTTCAATTCAAGTGATGTATTCTGAGGAAAATTGTATCTTCGAATTTCGAGTACCCGATGCGGATGTCTGTGTGGGATAAGTCGAATAAATTTAAGTTGGCGAATTGGAAAACCAAGTATGAATATAGGAGAATGGCTGGCAGGAGGAGACCTGGACCTGGCACGCAAATAAAGATCAGCGGGAGAAAGATTGCTTTGTGTAAAATATCTCTCAGGGGAAGAAGATTCACTACGATCAACACTTGGAATTGGGTCACCATTAGGTAAACAGTCGAACAGTAAACTGAATTCTGCAAGAAAAAAAAGGACTACACTTTTTTAAGCCATATTAGTATATTAAGAACTCACTATGACAAAATTATAAGGCGCGAGAGTAAGGAGATTGAGAAAAGTTTTAAAAGCTGTAAAACTGTCTACTTGAAGCACTAATTGAATAAGTAAACGGAACTCCAAAGATACGACAAGTCCAAAAATCGAGAACTCTAAAGATACTACGCGCGCCTGACTATGAAATAGGGCAGCGGCCGATGAGAGAAAGTTTCACACACTCCTGTGGAGTCGGGACGCTCGTATATGTGAAGCACTCGTATCATTGGAGCTCCTATCTTTAGAGTTCGAGTGTTCTTCTGATAAAAGTCTAAGATTGAAAAAAATGTACGGCCTGCAAATAAATTCCCTCTCATTGTCCCTCTTTTTCGAGGTCTCCAAAACTTTTTGGCTTATTTCATCAGATCCAAATTAACTTCAGAGCATTGGAAATTGAAATTTTAAACAAAATTTGTGTTTTCAAACTAAAGAGAGGGGAAAAGGTGACAACCAGAAATATAATAATAATAATTTAGTCTACTTACTAATATAATTTAGAATAATGACAATGATGAAGATAAGACTATAAAAGATCCTCATTTTCTTTCAAATTAAAGAAAAAAAGAAAAACGCAGAAATTTAAGAACAGCTCAACTGATTCGAGAATTTGAAGTTTCATGTATGTATACTATTCTAAGATGTTTATATTATTTATCTTCTCGCTCATCGATAACGCTAATTAAAGTCCCTTGAATAGAGATCCCGATCTCTATAGACTTAAAACTTTTTTATTTTGTCTTAAACTATTTTTTAATAATTGAGGCGCCGGATGCTAAAGAGATATAAAATTATTTTTCTTTATTTATATTTACTTTATTTATCTTATGAAGTATATTAACAGCACAATATATTTTATTTTAATAGTAACAAAAATTTTAATACAATGAATTCTAAATTATCAATCCGAATTTCATTTAACTCAAAACAAGTACTAATTTTCTGTATTTTAAATAAGAATTATATGTGTCTGACCGACCTCTGGTACGAAGTTCCAATTAACGATGTGGTAACGTCTCACCGACAGACCCATGGTCTACATGGGAGAAAATCGATCGCCCCGGAAAATCAAAACACAAAAAGTTTGATTCCATATTTAATTCAGTTTAAAATGCTTTGAATTTCTAAGCTTTTAAACCGGAATATATTGCATTTTTAACAAAATAGATGAATTTAAAATAAAACAGTTGAATTTTTACTAAAAAAGATAAATTCTGAAAGGAAAGTGTGAATTTGGATCAATTTTTAAGAAGAAAAAAAACAAAACATTTTTACAAAACAATTGATTTTCCCACCGAAAAATATAAATTTTGAATAAAAAGTTAATTCTCAATCAAATTAGCTGAACTTTTACAAGATTGTAAAATTTTTTAATCAAAGAGATCAATTTTCAACAAAAAACGAATTTTAAACAAAAGATTTCAATTTTAAGCTGTTAAAAAAACAAACTTTCAACAAACAGTTGAATTTTCAACCCAAATATGAATTTTCAAAAAAAGAAAGTTGACTCTAATACACATAGTTGAATTTTCAACTAAAAAAAAACGACTTACAAACAAACTACTTTAATTTTTAGCCAAAAAATAAATTTTCCACAAGCTCATTATATTTTTAACAAAGCAGTTCATTTTCAATCGAAACCGTTGAATTTCGAAAAAAAAATATTCTCTTAGAGTAGATTTTGAAACTCACGGTTTTTAACGAATTATGCATATAATTTCCAACCTCATGAATAGATCAACACAATAATTAGTTAGATTTAATAGAAATGATTGTCGAAAGAATCTAATAATATTTTTATTAATTGCAGTATTTTCTACAAAATTTCACCTTTGGTCAAATTTTCAATTAGAGTGAGTAATAATTAATTCAGGTTAACAAAAATAATTATTTAGGTATTTTATTATTATTTTTAGTAATATTCTCTTTGAATAATGTCAGAAATTTGTGTTTCATTCTGGATTTTTCAACTCTATGTCTACTTTTCACATAAATTGTGGTGAAATAATTGAGAATAAACAAATTATTGTTTCATCGTTTAAAAGAAGTGTAGACAAAAACTAGAAAAATTCAGAAAAAGCAATGATTTTCTGATATCATTGAAAAAGAATATTATTTAAAATAATAACGAATAGTTTAAACAGTTATCTTTGTTATCTTCAATGAGTTATTATCTCACTCTAATTAAAAAGGAGACCAGCAGTGGAAACATTTATCAAAAACTCAAAGAATCCAATTTTTCACTTATGGATTTTTTTGGGACACTATAAAACAGACAGCATTCACGAAAGGTGAATTTTCAATAGTAAACAATTTTACATTAAAATAGTATGATTTTAAAAAAATATTCTCAAACAAATAGTTAAATTTTCTACCAAACTAATTTAATTTTTAAGCCAAGTAGTTTTTTTTAAGCCAAGAAGTTTCAAACAAGAAACAAAGGAAATTTGAAATTCGTCTCGAAAGTATCTGAATTGACCTTTTTAAAATCATTTCTTAAATCATTATTTTTATATGACGTTTTTCTAAACAAAAAAATTGTTTGTTGCCAAGGGATTCTACAATTTCAACTGTGTACCTGTGAAATTTACATGTCTGATTTGAAATGCTATAGGTCTTTCTTGGATAATTTTTTTTTATAATGCCTACTTTTTCTTTGAATGTGAAAAATATTTTAAAAAGTATTGATATATTCATGGCTTTAAAGTTTTATTATACCCACAAAGGGAAACCCACAAAAACCCAC
>NC_046664.1:22526141-22531269 GCF_010883055.1 Belonocnema kinseyi
CACAAAAACAAAGCCTCTTTAAATACGTTTTTGTGTATTTCCCTTAATTAGTTCAAAGTAAATTATTAATTTATATTTTATACTTATGTTAATTATAATTTTATTTCAGCGCAAAAACAAAATCTATTTGAATATTTTTTGTATTTTATATTCATTTTTTATATATTTTTTAGCTGTCTTATTTATTATTTCGCTAATTGAAATAAATATAGATTTATATCAAAAATTTTCTTGCTTGTTCTCAAATGATAGAATTTGGAAAATTAAATCAGAAGCACCAAGAAACGTTTCTTTTTGTTTTTTGTCAAATATGATCTAAAATGCGAAAAATATTTTCTTAAAACAAATTGAAGTCCATCGACTGAAGTATCAGTTTTTCCTACATGGAAGATGTGATTCCCGCAATCAAAGACGCGAACACTAAACTTTACCAAACATTTTTTGGAAACGAAATTTTATTGTAAGTAAATATTTATATGATCCCAAGATCCAATATATTCTTTTGTACATGCATCGAAAAAGTTTACCAGAAATTATGAATCAGTAAAAAAGAAACAAGTCCTTGATTTAAAGGAAAAGGAGACCTGTTTCAAAAACAAATCAACTTATAGCTATAAAAACAGCCTAAATTCAACCAAATGCCTCAATAGACTGCTTATTCTGTTTCCAGGGAAGAGGGACTACATTTTCTTAAATTAAATTATGGTGCAGGCCATTTTGGTCTACATTTCTTCTACATGGACTACTCTATAATTCGTATTGCTGCCCATGGGAGTTTCATATACTTCATTTCGGTTCAATACGTGAACCGCGCCACTATTTATGTTTATTTTTGCCCGTTTTCCCACGCCATTAATACAAGTATATATTCCACGAAGAATTGTATTATTACGGTCAAATAACGCTAAGGCGTCCCCAGCGGATGTTGATAAAACAAATCGCTCTTCGATTGGCATAGGTATATATGTATTATGTGCGCCTCTTAATTCAAGTGGCTTATCCTCAGGAAAAGTGTATTTCCGAATTTCGAGTACTAGTTGCGGACAGTTATGAGGAATAAGCCTTAGAAGACTGTATTCTTTAAGTGGAAATCCAAGTATAAATGAAGGACACTGTCTGGGAGGAGGAGACTTAGACCTGGCAAGACGAGAACGCTCGGCAGGAATAAGAGCTCTTTCTGGAGAATGTCTTTCAGGAGAAGAAGAAGGTTCACCACGAAAAATCCTTGGAATTGGATCACCATTCGGTAAACAGTCGAACTGTAAACTTAATTCTGTAAGCAATAAAAGGACTACATTTTTTTAAGGCAAATTGGTATATTATGAACTGACTGTAACAAAATTATGAGGCACGACTATAATGATATTGAGAAAAGTATTGTAAGCTGTATTACTGTCTACTTGAAGTCCTACTTGAATAATCACACCCGCACTCCAAAGATACGAAAACTTCAGAAATCGGAAACTCCAAAAATAGGATTGTGAAAGGAGCTCCCACTCCTGCGACGTTTAGATTACGGGTGTAATGCGTGAGCACGTATACAGGCCTACTACGCGCACACACCTTTCGAATTCGAGACAGTATATATTCGCGTGCGCCTAACTCTTAAATAAGGCAGGAGCAGGGAGGCATAAGTTCTGCTCACTCCTTTGCAGTCCGGATGCTCGTATCTGTGGAGCACTCGTATCTTTGAAGCTGTGTCGAGTGTGTTCCTTAATACAACTATAAGAATCAAAAAAAATTCCGACCGGAAAATAAATTCAATTGGATTTTCTGACGTTTTCTCGGACTTTAAAAAATTTTTAAAAAGCAATGTAAATTGCAATTTTAAACAAAATATAAATTTTTGAAATGAAGAGAGGTGAAAAAGTGACAATGAAAAATATAATTATTATTTATTCTTCTTACCAATGGAATTAAGAACAATGACAGCGGTGAAGATGAGAGTATGAGGGATCCTCATTTTCTTTTAAATGGAAGGAAAAACACGGAAAAATTTAAGAACAGCTTAACTGATTTAATAATTTGATGTTTTATGCATATATACTCATGCAAAATATTTATATTTCTTATCTTCTAGCTTATCGATCCGACCAGCCTCATTTTTGGGGTTTGGTGACGCAATTAGAAAATTTACATATAATGAAATAATTGATTTAATTAATTGGTGTTTATTACCATGTACGCCTATTTTCATTTTACCTGTAGAAACTCGGATAATTACACATAAAAAGTAAACGCTAATTAAAGTCTCTTAATTTGTCACACTATGCTTTAGGACCTTGAAGTTTCTTATGTCAATGGATTGCAAACATAATTAATTAAGAAAATAATAATTATTTCTTAATTGAGACACCTGGTGCAAAAAAGAGATGAAATTATTTTGCTGGAATCGGGAGTATTTCAAGTATTCAGGAATAAAGCTTCGAATTTCAATTCTTGAAATACGGTTTGACAATGAAAATTTAGGTATGCACCATTTTCTCCAGTTCGACAAAATGGTAGCTTCTTTAGTTTTGAAATCATGTATAGAAAACTGTTTTTTTATCTAATTAAAATACTTTCCCATTTTGAATTTATGGGTTTAATTTTATGTATCATATTTGAAAATCAAAACTCTGTGCTAATTACATTATTTCTATTCTAATTTTTTTACTTTATCTATCTGATTCTGTATGTTTATTGTACAATATATATTTATTTCATTACTAAAAAAATTTTACACGAGGGATTCGAAATTGTCAATACTCAATTCATTTTGTACATTTCAACTGAAAACGTTTATTCTCAACCATATAGTCAAATAGCTGATCCAAGTAAATCGATTTTCAGAAAGAAAAATATTTTCAACGAAATTAGTTAAATTTTCAACCACGAAAAAAAAATACTTACAACAAACTATTTAAATTTTTTGCAAAGAAAATAAAATTCTACAAAACCATTGTATTTTCTACAACGACGTTCATTTTCAACCAAAACAGTTGAATTTATGACCAAAAACTATTAATTTTAATCTAAAAGTTAATATACGACCACGGTTATATATTTATAACCACAGTTATAAATTACATGTATAATTTGAAATTCTTCTTGAATTTATTAAATTTGTTTTTTCGGGACACAAGATAGCAAAGCCTTTGCAATCTAGACCCATTTTTATCCCATTCTAAGTTATGATGTCCTTATTGGGTGCATAGACGGCGAAGCCTTCGCAATTTTGGTCGATACTTATCCTACTCTAAATTAAAAGATGTTATATGGAAGACAAGGTCGCCAAACCTTTGCAAACTTGACCCATTCTTTTCCCAATCTAAATTAGAATGTGTTCTGTGGATTTTAAAACAGCAAATTCTTGACAATCGGTACCCATTCTTACACCACTATAGATTAGAATGCTCTCAGCAAGTCAAAAAACCGCGAAATATTCTAAGTCTTAGCTCATTACTAAAGGGCTTTTCAATAAGGCGCTACAAAAGTTTTTTTAACTAAAACAAAAACGGTTTTGGATATAAATGAAATTCTTTATTCATGTGAAAGTACATTCGATGCCATTATGTATGGAACTCGATTTCTTTTGCATGGCCTCCACGGGCACGCTTGCAGAAGTCCAGACGCTGAACCCAATTTTCGACGGTTTTCAAGCATAATTCGGCCGATACTGCTGCAATTTCACGTTCGATATTTGTACGAAGTTCATCAATCGTCGCTGGCTTGTTGGCATAGACCATAGACTTGACGTAGTCCCATAGGACTACCCATAAACCGGCCCATAAACCACACCAAACCGTAATTTTTTCGGGATGTAATGTCGACTCATGGAGTTCGTGTGGATTGCTGCCTGACCGATAACGCATATTTTCCTTATTGACGAAGCCATTCAGCCAGAAATGAGCCTCATCGCTGAAGATGATTTTTCGATGAAAATCCGGATCATTTTCAAGTTGTTGCTCAGCCTAATTCACGAACATACGTCGCTTCTGGTGGTCAAGCGGCTTCAGTTCTTGCGTCAATTTGATCTTGTAAGGATGTAGGCTAAGATCTTTTCGCATAATACGCCACAACGACGTCACAGATAAGCCCAACGCTTAAGAACGACGTGTGAGAGACTGATTTGGGTCTTTCTTAATTGATGCGCTAGCGGCAGCAATATTCTCGACACTACGGGCACTTCTTTGTCTCACTGGCACGGGAACATTTTGCACTGTACCTGTGGATTCAAATTTTTCCACTAGACGCTCAATTGTTGATCTGGCAGGACGATTATGACGACCAGAAATGGGTCGTAGCGCTCTTAAAGTTGAGGCCACTGACTCCGAATTTCGGTAGTAAATTTTAATAATTTCGACTCCTTGTTGGATCGTATATATTTCCATGATAAAATGACAAACCTCACTGATGAGAAATGTCAAAAGAGCGGGAAAAAATTGCGTCGTTTGCTGTCACTATCGGTCTACTTTTGTAGCGTGCCTATTGAAAAACCCTTTACTTCACTATTTATTGTAATGTTTACGGTCCGTCACAAGAAAGTGAAGCCTTCGAAAACTTGACGCATTCTTACCCCATTTTAAATTAAAATATTTTCATTTATTACGTGTTGAACTACCTGGTGCATAATTCTTCAGAATGTAAAATTCCTATCAGGTTATGAAGTGAAATCCTTCCTTTTCTGTGGCATTTTGTGCATTCTAAAATATATCCATTTACAACTATAAGTTACAACGTAGGTTTCCTATTTGTAATAATTCTGACTGGGCATTTCCACATTTCCACTCAATTTTAAATGGGTATTTTCACTCCCCACATCCAACTATTCAATTCATCCAATAACAGCATTCATAGTCGACGCCACAACACTACGCCATCGCGCGATCACAAAATTACCGTCGGCCATAGCAAAGCAATCACGCTATCGCCGTCTAACACATGACCGCTCCTTCTACCCACCACTCTTTTCTCCTATAACATCGTTTTGATCATAGAGACTTTTCGTGATTTATTTAAAAATAACAGCGACTGGTTCTACACCCAGGTAGATTGGTCCACCCATCAGTAATAACCTGCCCCCTGTACGGAGAGCTAGGAGTTTTTCATAGGATATTAATTATGATGATATTTTACAAACGTCGAA
>NC_046664.1:22531369-22543867 GCF_010883055.1 Belonocnema kinseyi
CCGTCGTTCCATACTCGCACGTCCATTGGCAATCTTAGTTCTTTCTGTAGTCCCTTGACCTATACTCGCATGTCCTTTGGATTACTTGGGTCTTCTCAGATCACGACCTTCTTCACTCCTCCCGACATATACGTAAGTGTTCTTCGTGAAACTTCTCCTACCACCTATAGAGATATTCTCGAATAACTTCCGTCTAATATCGACCCTAAAAGAACATTTCGAGTCCTCTGATTCCGTCTTACCTCTAGAGAGACTCCGAGATTTTTGTCCTGTTTTTTCGTCTCAGAAACAGGTTATTCCTTGGCGGTTGGGATATTTTTTACATTTAGTATCTTGCCTGTCTGGTTTGGTAGCTTGCATGGACCACGCATTCGAAAAACCGCTATTTCTCGTTCAATTTAAGCAGAAATTTTCTTATATAAACTGGTTGCAAATCAATTTCTGTTGTGTATCTGTCGAAAAAGAATGCCTCTTCTCTCTCACTTAACTGAAGTATTTGAAACGGAGTGGACGTTTCTCACCCTCATTTATAATAAATACCTCATTTTTCACACTAAGATTTTATCCTAGGATTCTATGGAATAATTACCATTTAAGTCACTAAATTGAAACTATTTATTAAACTTAGTGCATTGACAATCACAACTTTGAGTACTTTATGAAGACTCCAATTTTAAAAAATGTAGAAATTCTACTATTGTACGAAATTATATATCCTTTCAGAGTGATTCTGTTTAAAAATCTTAAAATTTTGATGTTTAATTTTAGTGTATGACAATTTTTGCACGGAACGAATCTTTCTCTTACATTAAAATAGATTGCAGTTTCTTAGATCATTTCATTATTGATACACATATAACCGGATCCTGAAGCGTGTTGTTTAATTAAACCTGAGGTAGTTGTTTAATCGATCTACGGCGAACCTGAACTCATAAGAAAAATGTTGACTTGACCGTTCTTTATAATAGCACAATGTAGGCCCGGATGTTTAGATCCTGGTCTTTCGCTTGTAATCTGATTCTCTCCCAACTGGAGGTATATACGAGGTGTGTTCAAAAAAGAAGGTGACTTTATAGTTTTCTCAAAAAATATTCATTTATTTCTCAATATTTATGTTGTCTCCTTCAAAGTAATCCCCCTTAGATATAATACACTTGTGACAACGCTTTTTCCAATCATCGAAGCACTTCTGATAATCATTTTGTGGTTTAGCCTTGACTTCTTTCAGCGATGCAGTTTTTATCTCCTCAATCGTTGAAAATCGATGTCCTTTCATGGGTCTCTTCAGATTTGGAAAAAGAAAAAAGTCACTGGGGGCCAAATCCGGTGAATATGGAGGCTGAGGCAAGACTGTGGTGCTGTTTTTGGTCAGAAAATCTTTCTCAAGCAACGATGAATGAGCAGATGCATTATCGTGATACAAAAGCCACGAATTGTTTTTCTAAAGTTCCGGACGTTTTTTGCGTATCGCCTCTCGAAAACGGCATGGCATGAGCCAACCGATATGCCAATATCTTCAGCAACTTCTCTGATGATAATTCGGCGATTTTTCAACACCATTTCTTCCACTGCTTGAACGTTTTCATCTGTTGTTGACGTGCTAAGACGTCCAGGGCGAGGTTCGTCTTCGACTTCCTCTCGGCCTTCTTGGACAATTTGTACCACTTATACACATTGTTCTTACTCAGAGTAGACTCACCGTATGCAACTGTCAACATTTCAAGAGTTTTAGAGCACTGGATTTCATTTTTCACACAAAATTTAATGCAAACTCTTTGCTCCATTTTTTTCCAATGAAGAAAATCGCCAAGCACATCAAACCCTTCTAACCTTTTACGCCTCTGTCAGAAAAACAACACAAGCTATATAGTCAAAACTGTGAAAATATGATCGTGACGAGTGTTTCCAACACAACAAAATAAAAAATTTTAAACTTGAATGTACGTAGCCCGCGAAAATTGAAAAGTCACCTTACTTTTTGAACACACCTCGTATATTTCAAGCTTTAAGCTACGTGAGCAGTCTATCCTAGGGTCTGACTGTCATTCCGCAGTTGGACCAACTCTCCTGGGACCAAACCAATGTTTTTCGTACCAACTCTAGAGGAACACTCAGAGACCATCAGTCGCGTCTCACCTCCAAAGGTACTTCCGAAAAATTCAATCGTGTCTCACCTCCTTTTGACCAGGGCCTTCCTTGGATGTCGGAATTCCGTCACCTCTAATTCCTAACCCACATCGAGCTCCGTGTTTAGTAATACACAATGTGACAATGATAATGCTTTCCTCCTATTAAAGTGTTTTGAACGTGGAGATTTCTCCAGTTTTGTTTACAAACATTAGGATTCTGCATGAATTTTGAGGGATTTTTTGTGTGAAATTGCAGGTTTATTAAAAAATGTGGTTACACGTTGATTAATCAAATTATTGTACATCGGTATCCACTTCTTTCTCCCATATTTCTGGCACCATGTCTGGAGAATACCGCCGGTTGGGTAAGACTTTCCTTTTAAGCGTTTCCAAGTAAATTTTAAAAGGTTTTGCAACTTGGGGCCGAGCGTTTTCATACAGAAGAATAACTTTATCGTGTTTCTGCTCGTACATTGCGGCCGTTGTTCTTTCAATGCTCGACTCACTCGCATTAGTTGTTTTCGAAAGAGGTTACCCGCGATAGTCTCTTTAGGTTGAAGTAATTCATAGTACACAACAACCTGCTGATCCCACCAAATTCAGCGTATGAACTTCGATCTATATGCAATGATAATGCTTTCCTCCTATTACAGTGTTTTGAACGTGGAGATTTCTCCAAATTCGTTCACAAACATTGAGATTCTGCATGAATTTAAGGGATTTTTTGTGTAAATTTTCAGGTTTATTAAAAAATGTGGTTACACGTTGATCAATCAAATCATTGTACATCGGTATCTACTTCTTTCTCCCCATATTCCTCGCAGAATGCGGATACCACGTCTGCAAAACGACTCGTCTTTTAAAGGTATCCACGAATCAACCAATCTTTAACGTCTTCCTAAAAAGTAAATCATTACTCAGACAGGCAATAAGTCATAGATCGGAAGAGGTGGTAAATAGACGGCACCATGTCTGGAGAAAACCGCCGGTTGAGTAAGACTTTCCTTTTCAGCGTTTCCAAGTATATTTTGACAGGTTTTTCAACTTGGGTCCGAGGGTTGTCATACAGAAGAATAACTTTATTGTGTTTGTGCTCGTCCATTGTGGCCGTTGTTCCTTCAATGCTCGGATCACTCGCATTAGTTGTTTTTGAAAAAGGTTACCCGTGATGGTTTCTTTAGGTTGGAGTAACTCATAGTATACTACAACCTGCTGATCCTACCAAATTCAGAGCATGAACTTCGATCTATAGTTATTGTTGGTTAGCCGGAGTTAACCCACGACTTCTTCTTTTTAGAATGATCATAGCGAATCCACTGCTCATCATTAATGACAATACGATGCAGAAGCCCTTTCCGATTTTCTGTTTAAGTAGCTGTTCTCAAATAAAAAATATTATTTTAGCGTCTGTTGGCTTTCTTTTATACGGTACCCAGTTTCCTTGTCTTAGGATCATTCCCAGTGTATTTAAGCATCCAGAAATGGTTACAAGATTAACTCCCAATGCAAGGTCTTCACAGACTAAGGTCTCCGATTCCTCATCATCGATCTTTTTCAGATGGCCTGGATATTCTTTGTCCTTCCTGTTGAAATCTTCACTATTAAATTTTCTAAATCAGTACTCAAACGTTTAAGCCGTTGGAGTATAAACCCTGTAAGTTTCCAAAAGAAATCGATGGCTTGCAAAAGCATTTTTTTCAATTTGAAAGAGAAAATTAAAATTTCCCGAAAGTTCTGTTTTGTTAGTACGCAAGCTTACATCTCTAATGCTACAAAAACTTTTCTGTTTACAATTCGGTAAAACGACACCTAATGAAAACCAAGGCGAAATGATCGGGCTTCGACACGCATATAGTAACGATATACCTCGATGCGATATAGTACAAGTCACGCCATCTCTAAAAATTCCGCAAAATTAATGCACGCTCGCGGTTCGGGACCCAGGTAGATGAGTCCGTTCAATTCAACAAAATATTTGATTGACACAAAACAGGAAAAAATAGTAACGTCGAATTTTTAGAACGCCGTAACTATTATTACAAAAGTAGTAAGGAACTTATTTTTAAGCCTTACATGATAATTACATGATAATGCTAATTTAGGTCTCTTGAACTGTTCCATTATCTATTGAAATTTTTCTGAGGACCATTTTTTAATTAGTTACATGGTTTATTTTTTATTTTTTAAATTTTATTGAAAATGATAAGCCAACTTAGGGTGCAACTTTCAGATGCCCAAAATTCTCTCAAACTAGAGTGAATAAAGTGAGTTTTGATGAAAATATAATTGTAAAATAAATGTAAATTTTTCAGAAATATTATTAACATAAGTACTTTATTGAATTTAATTTGAAACGCTTCATATTTCGAAGATTTCAAATCGTAACATATTGAGAGTGGCCGCTAGACCGAGAAACCGGTGAATGACCGATACTGGAATTCCAGATCGCCGGTGATTGGATTCTAATAGAATTTTACGCGCTCTTATTTGTTGGCAAAATTATAAGCCGCAAAGGCCTTTACATCGTATATAACTAAAATAGCAAAAGGAATCTCGTATAATTTTTATGATATCTGTTAATCTATCAATTATTCATAAATTTTGAACGAAATGTGAAATGTGCTAGCTTCACTTTAAGAAAGTTTCACTCATTCAAAAATACGTAAACGAACGTGACGAAAGTTTCGTTACGTTCCTTTTCGTTCTTTCTTATATAAAATATTATTATCACTAAACTTTGACATTAGGTGTTCGTAGCCTCATTGAATTTTGATACTTGTTTAGACTTAGCTTAGTTTTTAGCCAAATTCTTTTGAATTTATCGAAATAATTGGCAAATATCAAAAAATCCCCCTTAACTTCGTTTGAATCCCTAATGCACTCAACTTTAATCGTCGTTACCTGTAATTGATTATTGAAAAACAATTATGACGTCTACAGAATGCATAGACTATTTTTTGGTATAACAGAGAACTAACTTTGACAAAGACTGCAGTTACGTTAGAATCGTTATGGAAACTGTAATTATTTTGTCAAATGGTTATGTAATGTTAACCGCGGATTTTTCTTCAACAAATAAAGTGTATCTAAAAATATGTCTCAAGAATTAATAGTTTTAATCACAGAGTGTGATCATTCAGTAGTTGCATATGGTAGAATAGATAGAGTTTAGATTAATCCATTTTCGATGAATTTTTCACGGGACGCTTATTCGAAATATTTAGAAGCTGGAAGAAAGAAGCGGAAGGTAGAAGAAGATAGTAAGAAAAAATCATCAGAAAAGCAGCTTAAAAAAATAGCTACGAGAGAGAATTTCTCTTTTAAAGTTGTCTTTAGTCACAACGTGGATTAGTTGAACAAAAAATCTTTTTGGTTGGTACAAAACCAAAGATTTTTTTATTTCTCACTGAATTTTTATTATATTTTAATGTAACTTTCAGACACACATAAATGTATTACATGTATGAGTAAAATTTTGTCATCTTCAACAGAAATTAAAGTTTCTTTAATGACCGGAAATTTCTTTTGATAACCGGGAAATGCCTTGGAAATTAACGGAAATTTTTTCGCCGAAAACCGGCTACGCTTATATTACATTTTCAATAAAATAAATTAATTTTCAATAAAATGAATTAATTTGAAACAAAATGGTTCAATCGTTAACTAAAAGAAAAATCAAATTTAAAAAAATGAAAACTAGTTTTTGCACGACCCCCATTGAAAACGCGCCATTGAATGCATGTAGAGCAGGCGTAATGTGACCGCTTCTAGCCCTGCGCGGCTCGCACATGCGCTCTCCGCCACCAGCCCAACATGAAACTTTACTTCCGCTACCTAAAACTTCACACGCTCTACATCAAACTTTACGCCCGATGGAACAATTTATATTTATCTTTTAAAAAACTGCATCCTCAATTACTTCTTATTATATAAACAAACTTTACTTATCCGTATCCAAAAAAGAGAGTCTGGGTATTAATTGACGGATTATTCAAACAATAATTAATTTTACCTTTACATTTTCTTGATTTTATTTAGGGTGTGAAAGATTTTGTTTTACATTTCGTTAACATGAACTATCCTAAAGTTTTTACTGATTACTTTTTTGTTTCCCATGGGAGTTTCATTAAGTTCACTTGCGTTCAAAACATAAACCTCGCCGCTGTTTATATTTATTTTCGAACGTTTTGCAACGCCATTAATACGAATATATATTCCACGAAGAATTGTATTATTACGCCCCAATATTGCCAAAACATCACCAGTTGATGTTGTTAAAACAATTTGCCCATCGACTGGGATGGGCTTAGGTATACCACGCTCTTTTCTCAATTCAAGTGGTTTATCCTGAGGAAAAGTGTATCTTAGAAGTTTTGAAGAGAATTTTTGTTTTTTACTTAAAAAAAGATGAAAAGTGGATAATTGAAAAAAAAGGATAAAGACTACTATACTGTGTGAATGCTATTAAGGCGCTTCCTCGGGCTTGAATTTAAGTCCATGTATTACGCAACAAGCTCTTTTCCTACAATTATGAATGGTTTGATTTGATATTTTAATAACTTAAAATAAAGGTTTAAGTATAAAATCAGAGAGTTTTTTCTCGGAAATTGGCCATGTCGTTGCTTTTCTCAATTAATTGAAAATATGATGCATTTTATGGGCCTGGGGAGGTTTCAAAGTATTATTTTTACGGCAATGCTGTAAACAACGTAAAACCAGGATCGAGCCCAGGATTTAGATTGAGTGCCTATGCCTCACTCAACCTTCGTATTGTTAGAGATTAGAGCCGTTTGAGAAAAATTAAAGATGATGAAATTATTAACGAATTTAATTTTAGTATTGTGTATCATGTTCGTTGCATAACGACAAGGAGATTAAAAAATATAGAAGAAAATCGGTTAATCCGTTCGATTTCTGTTGAGAGTTTTGGTAATTCTTCATTCAGTTTAAGTTTACTTTCATTATTTACCCTATTGACCGATATTTCTAATCTATTTTTACATTCTCATCCTCATGAGAAGAAATTGGTTTTACGTGAAAAATGACCTTCACGGATTCCATCAAATGTCGACGTTGTGAGACCCGCTGTGTCAGAAAAAATAGTTTTTACGTCGGTATCTGTCTATCGTCGTTGTCGTTGTAATCTATAAAGACGGTAACATTTAAAGGAATTATTCAATTGGATTTTCGTTGACACACTTTATAAGGATATGAAAAGAAAGGATTAGTTCGCTAACCAGCCCTTTTTGAAACATTTTAAGAAGCTAGAGAATTACAAAAAATTTTTAGACGACTTTTTTTGTAATATTTTAACATTCGTTTGACAACTATTTACAGTAGACCAAAATAAAAAAAATGTATCCCCATTAATTTTTTACATAAAATGAATATTATCAAAGTTATTGCATTTTCCAAATGCAAAAAACCAAACCACACTGCACATTTGCAGTTAAAAAAGCGTAATATGGGAAAAATTCTAGAATTGAAAAACGTTACTTTTTCAAGGCCCTATAAGACTGTCTTAACAACTTTTTGATTTAAAAAATCGAAAATTTAAATTTTTATCGCAAAAAGAAGTAATGAAAAAGCAGTAACTCCATTTTGTGGAAAACAAAACAAGCTATGAAAAGAGCTAGATTGACAAAAACTGTGCACCTAAAAAATAATAGCAAATTTTTTAGGAGTTATTTTTTGCTAGATAAGAAGTTTTTGTTTTATTTTTGAAAAACAAGCCTAAAAATTAAAAAAAATTATATTTGAGTATAATGATACAAGTTACAAGAATAAGAGAGACAAAATCTATGCAACCAAAAAAGATTTCAAAAATTTTTATGAATATTTTTTTGATAGAAAGCGTAATTTTTTTGAATCTTGAAAAACGCGACCGTATCGAAAATTATCGATACTTTTTTCTCTTAACGATGTTTGTCGATATTCTCCTCGTCTGCTGCGTCATCACCGTTGTGTCTCTTTCTGCAAGCGTCAACTCAAGAAAGCCAAAAGGACAGAGCCTGCAAGGCCAATGAGTGCGACTTGAGGCATGCGCAACTATTGCGCAGTTGATTAATTTTCAACTTTCAGTTATTTAGACATTCAGTATTCACTGTCGCTGTCATTTCACTTCAGATAGTGTATATTGTGTCATTTATTGAATGCAGTGTAAAATGTAAATAATAAAAATGCAATGAAATTTTAGCAGTGTAAGCAGGGCAGGAAAAATGATGGTAGATACATTTTATGTAGTCAAATTTGCCAAGCCGCGAATTCAGGTCAGGATAGGATGGTGAAGGGAGGGGGAAGTTATCGATAAATATCGAAAATATCGATATCTTTTTTCATTCAGTTATATGTCACACCGTTATTTCATTCACACATGGACTAAAACTCAAGCCTGAGGAAGCGCATTAAGTAGCGTGGTTATGAGCATTTAAAATTAATTTTTTGTTCAAAAAATAATTTCACAATTCTCCGCCCAAAGTTCTCTCAAGCCAGGGGAAATTGGGTGATTCTTCACGAAAATAGAGAAATAGTGGGAAAGTTAATTTTTAAAACTAAATTTTCCTCCAAAAAGATGAACGTTCCATACAGTGGTCCAAAAATGCATTAGATTTTTTTTCAAACTTTTATGAAAAATTTGTTCAAATCGAAAAAAAGGTGAATGCCTTTTTATTGAACATAAATTATACTCCGAGGATTTATAACTATAATTTTTATGATCCCAAAAAATATCCCAAAAATGAAAAATTCGAGTTTGAAACTTTGTGCGCCGATTATAATTTTTTGTGGTTTAAGAAAAGAAGAAGCGGTACGATAATTCTTTTGAAACGTTTTCGTCACTGCTTGGACCCTCATCATTCAAAGATTGACATTGATTTAGTCTTTAAAAAAACATACGCATAATGTGGAATGTATTATATTTAAAAATAAATTACTTTTTAGATAAAAAAGTTAAAAATTAAAAATAAAAGAATGGTTGTCTCATAAAAGGAGGCACTCAAATTTAAATCCATATTATAAGAGATAAATATGATCTTATTGAAAGGAAGGAAGGTCAATGTGAAAAATAAAACAGATATATCTGGTATTAGTTAAAAATCAAGGCTTAATTCTGAGTAAAAATTTAACAAAAATATAATAAACATGATTTAGGATATAAAAATATTAAAAACAAATAAATAAGAATATGTAAGTAAATAAGGGCGAAGGTCCGATATTTTGTTTGAACGTGAAAATGACTGACTGAGCAACTAAAAGCGAGTTACGAGAATTCAAACAAGAAAAATTGAGTGTGATAAATGAGTTGATCAAGTAGAAAGAAAGTGATTTCCATGACTTGCTTCGATACTCAACAGTTGATACAGTCAAATTTTATTATATATTGGAACATCCATGAGAAAGTGAAAGACATGTGTTACGATAAAACAGCTGCTAATACTGGTAACTCAAAATTTAATTATTCCTACATTTCCCAGTTGTATCTGGGTTAAATGACAGAGTAGTTGTTGATGCCGTAAAATAGATTAAAGAAGATATTATCAATTTCATAAAAGGGAAACTCAAAGTGCTAAAGAAACCAGAGTCATTTCGATTTTTATCATTTGAATCTATCTGAAAGTTTGGGTCACATCTTATTCTGTTAAAGAAGTTTCTACAAGTACAAAAAGAAGAATGGGGTTTGCGATGAAAAATCGAGACGTTTCATCCGATATAACAAACGAAGTCTCTATAAACGCATGTAATCGCCAGGAATGGAGAGAGCGAGAACTCGATGACTGCGCTAAGAAGAGAACAGAAAATGTATTTGCTCGTCTCAAACTAAAAACAGAATTTCTTATTGAAGAGCGTGAGGTTCGGAATCAAAATAAGAAATATAAAGTTGCATTAATAAAAGAGTATAACAGCCTTATAATGAAATCTGTAACTGCAAAGAAATTTTTGCTGCGAAATTGTTCAACAAAACCAAAAATCAATTTCTAATCGTAACAAAAATATCTTGCTGCAATCAAGTGGCTTATCCTCAGAAAAAATGTATCTCCGAATTTTGAGTACCTCGTACAGATTCCAGTGGGGAATAAGCCGAATAAAAGTAATGTTTTCAAGTTCATGTTTAAGTACGATGCAACGACGTTGCCTGCCATGAGGAGACCTAGAACTAACACGAAGAGAAGGCTCGGCAACAGGATCTTGTTCTTTCTCTAAAATTTCTGCGAGGAGCAGAAGAAGATTCACAACGAGAAACACTTGGAATTGGGTCGCCATTCGGTAAAAGGTCGAATTGTGAACTTCGCTCTAGAAAAAGAAAGAGAATTAAATTTATTTTAAACTACGTTGTTATACCACGCACTCTTTGCATCTCAATTTAACCGGCGCAAATAGAATCCAAGACATTCTAAATTATAACAGTGCATAAAATTTGAGTTTCTCAACTGAAAAAAGTGACGAGGCCAAAAATTTGCAAAATATGGGAAATAAGTAAATTGATAAGTAGTGAAACGATTATACTAATTTATTTCCCTTGCCAACTGAAGCGCGGTATTTCAAGAACAGTGTAAATAATTGTTATTATGATGTTTCATGTATCAATCTACTATTATGGGATACTTATATTTTACATCTTTCAGAGCAAAGGTCATAAGAAATTTATCTCCAGACAGTAAATGATTGATTTAATTCTGTGTACTTAATTCCTCGCACGTTTATTTCACAATCAGAAGCTCGTATAATTTTTGCGAAAATTAAATCGCTGATTGGAGTCTCATAAATTGTCGCATTATATTTTATGACCTATGTTTCAACCAAAAAGGACGATTTTTTAACAAAATAGGCTAATCATTAACCAAAATAGAGAATTTTATAAACATAGAAAGAAACGAATTTTCCACTAAGCAATTGAATTTTTGACCCCAAAATATGGATTTTTAACAGAAAAGTCAGTTTTCAATCAAAGAGTTGAATTTCTGACTGAGAAATATAAATTTTTAATCAAAAATTCGATTTCTGTCAACAGTTGGATTTTCGATACGAAACTGTGAATTTTTAATGAAAGAGTTAGTTATCAACAAAATAGTTGAATTAATGACTACAAAAAAACTTCAACAAAGTAATATGTTTTTGAACAAAATTTTTGAACTTTCGACAAAGTTATAAACAATTTTAAGAAAAAAAGATCAATTTTTCACTAATGTATACAAATTTTCCACACAAAAAGACAAAGGTTCAACGAAGAAGCTTAAATTTCAATAAAAAAGATGAATTTTGAAACAAATAGTTGAGTCTTCAACCAGAACAGATGACTTTTTAGAAAAATGGGTGAATATTCCAACAAAAATGGGCCTTTGTTAACCATTGAGAAGAAAATTAAAATTCTTTAATTTCTTTAAAAAATCCTGCATATTTTGAATAATATAATAAATAATATACGTGTGTTTATTTAACTACGAAAGGGTGCTAAAAAGAAAAAATGTTTCTGAAGACGCATAAAGCTTTCTATGTTTGATGTAATTTCAAGGATTATTATTTTTAGATCACTTTTTTAAGATAGGATTAAGAAAAGGTCGACTAAAGAATTTTCTTTATTCATAAAACAAAATAAATCCAAGCCAAATTAAGTTATTTAACGATACGACTGGACATATATTAAAATCATTTTTTTTAAAACAACTTTTATATAAAATAGTAAAATTTTCAAGCAGACTGAAAATTATAAGATTTCAAAAAGAAATTTTTGTTTAATTTAATATTTTTCTTAGAGTTTTTACCGCAAATTAATATTTTAAACTAAAAATGATAGAAAAACTTCTATATTGATATTTACCTGCCAAATTTTTGGAAATTGAAAAACCAACAAGTCTTTTATTGTCATTAGGTAAACTTAGAATTTCTCTAGGGAGAGTTGTGACACCGCTAACTCCGCTTTTGATTCGTACTTATAATACACAAATATACAAATTAAGAATGTTGGAAAAGTGAAGAATCTTTTTTTTTGACACACTTTTTCTAAATCGTATTATGTAAGGATAATGGAAAAATGCTGTAACATCTATTTGACAGTAAGTAGAATAAAAAAAACTTAGATTCGATAATTGAAAATTATTGCAAAGTAAGAATTAGTTTTTTTAATGACATAAATTGTTTTAATATTAATTTAAAAAATTGCTAAAATCAATCTTATAGTGCAATATTTTTATTGACCTGAAAAAAAACAAATGGGACAACACGCAGGGGAATAATTAATAATTTTATAGCTTATGAAGTATATTGGTACATCAAGAGACGCTAGTAGACACATGGGAAAGAAATCGGTTAAGATGGTTTGGATATGTTGAGAGAATGCCAAATGAACGACTAACGAAACAAGTGTATCAAGGTA
>NC_046664.1:22543967-22548067 GCF_010883055.1 Belonocnema kinseyi
TCTCTATCTCTTCCACACACTACTCCTTTCCCCTGCCGAGTGAGTCACGCCTACCCCGAAAGGGAAATGGCTTAATGGTGTAATAATAATAATAATAATAATGAACTTCTTGTGACAAAATAAGGATGCAACACTGTAAGCAAATCAAGGGAAGCATTTAAAGTTGTAATGCTTCTCACTTGGAGTCCTCGTTGAAAATTTCTTTGAAATATTTCAATAGTTATTCCTGACAATTCTAATAATTCCTATACTCAAACTATGAGAGTTTGAAAAATTTTCGACTAGTATATAAATTAACTCTAATGTTCCGGCTTTTTCCCAGTCGCAAATAAATTTTGGTTTATTTCAACTTACGCGAATCAACTCCAAGGCATTCTGAATTGCAGTTTTGAATAGAATTTCAGTTTTTTATTATACAAATGGTGAAACGAGGAAAATTAAAGAAAAACGAAATTCTCTGTAATGGCTTTTAGGTAACAAAAAGATTATTATAATTTATTCTACTTATGATTAGAATTTAGAGAAATGATAATGGTGAAGATCAGAGTATAAAAGTTTATTTTTTTAAAATATAGAATAAAAATATTAACGCTGAATTTGAGAAGAGCGAATAATTTACTTGGTGGATGTAGATTAAATAAATATATTAAAATCATTATTTTGAAAAGTATAAGTATGAGCATAACTTGAAAGTTTCGTTTTACGCACATTGCTAAACGAAGACTCTCTAAATATGTTTTTTGTTTACTTCCGTATAAGTAGTTTCAAATAGATAATTTATTTATACTTTATATTTATTTTAATTATAATTTTATGTCAGCGCTCAAGCGAAATTTATTTGTAGAATTGTTATATTTTATATTTATTTCATATGCTTTGAACCTATTATTTCTTTAAGGCTATGTGAACATAACCTCAAAAAATAATATCGCATTTGTTTCAAATTCAACTTATATTCACACGAAACGCAATAGCAAGTTGAAAATTTGGAAAATTAAATGCAATAAGAGATTTGTTTACAAAAATTAAGCAGTTGGTAGAGTAAAATGTGACTTAAAATGAAGAAAATATTGCCTTCAAACAAATTAAAGTCCATCGACTGAAGTATAAGTTTTTCTAATTGGAAGACGTGATTACTTGATGCAAAGAAACGTACCCGAAACTGAACTTAAATTGAACGTGATACTTTAATAGAATTTGTACTGTTTCCTGGAAAGAGGGTCTGGGATATTGATAAAACCCTTGATAATAGTGATATATTGACGTTTTATTGCAATTGCCAGTTATTTGTAGGACTTTGGTTCGAAAGCTATTTATTTTTATATTTTTTCACCCCTTATTTCGTTCACATATAATATTCTAAAATTCTGACCAATTTTATTATGGTTGCCTATGGGAGTTGCGTCCGATTCTTCTCGGTTTAATACGTCAATGGCACCACTATTTATATTGATTTTCGCCCGTGTTCTAATGCCATCAACACGAATATATATTCCACGGAGAATTGTATTATTACGCTCAAATAACGCTAAGGCGTCCCCAGCGGATGTTGATAAAACAAATCGCTCTTCGATTGGCGTAGGCACATATGTATTATATGCGCCCCTTAATTCAAGTGGCTTATCCTGAGGAAAAGTATATTTCCGAATTTCGAATACTCGTTGCGGAAAGTTATAAGGAATAAGCCTTACAAGTCTGTATCCTTTGAGTGGAAATCCACGTATAAATGAAGGAAAATGTCTGGGAAGAGGAGAGGTGGATCTGGCAAGACGAGAAGGCTCGGTAGGAATGAGAGCTCTTTCTGGAGAATGTCTTTCAGGAGAAGAAGAAGGTTCACTACGAGGAATCCTTGGAATTGGATCACCATTCGGTAAACAGTCGAACTGTAAACTTAATTCTGCAAGCAATAAAAGGACTACATTTTTTAAAGGCAAATTGGTATATTATGAACTGACTGTAACAAAATTGAGGCACGACTGTAAGGATATTGAGAAAGGTATTAAAAGCTATATTACTGCTTACTTGAAGTCCTACTTTAATAAGTACACCGGAAATCCAAAGATACGAGAAGCTCAGAAATCAGAAACTCCAAATATACGATTGTGAAAGGAGCTCCCACTCCTGCGACGTTTAGATTACGGGTGTAATGCGTGAGCACGCATACAGGCCTACTACGCGCACACGCATATCGAATTCGAGACAGTATATATTCGCGTGCGCCTAACTCTTAAATAAGGCAGAAGCAAGGAGGCATATACACTCATCCAAAATACTTATACTTCTTATCTTCTGGATTATCGATCCGACAAGCCACATTTTTAGGGCTTGGTGACGCAATCAGAAAATTTACTTAGCATTAAACAATTGATTTAATCAAGTGGTGTTTATTCCCATGCACGCCTATTCTCATTTTACCTTTAGAAACTCGTTCAATTAAAAATAAAAAGTAAACGCTAATTAAAGTCTTTTAATTTGTCACTCTATGCTTGAGCAACCTGAAGTTCCTTATGTTAATGGATTGCAAACATAATCAATTAAGAAAAGAATAGTTATTTCTTAATTAATGCACCAGGTGCAAAAAAGAGATGCAAGTATTTTCCGGAAGCGGAAGTATTTAAGTATTCAGGAATGAAGTTTCGAATTTCAATTTTCGAAATACAGTTTGACAATGGAACCATTTTCTACAATGAAACAGAACGGAAGCTTTTTTAGTTTTGGAATCATGTATAGAAAACTGTTTTTTGTCTAATTAAAATACTTCACACAAGGGATTCGAAATTGTCAATACTCAATTCATTTTGTATATTTCAACTGAAAACATTCATTCTCAACAAAATAGTCAAATAGGTGATCCAAGTAAATCGATTTTCAGAAAGAACAAAATTTTCAAAGAAACTAGTTAAATTTTCAACTACGAAAAAAATACTTACAACACACTAGTTAAATTTTTAGCAAAGAAAGTAAAATTCTACAAAACCATTGTATTTTCTACAATGACGTTCATTTTCAACCAAAACAGTTGAATTTCAGACCAAAAACTATTCATTTTAATCTAAAAGTTAATATACAACCACTTTTGCCTAAATAGTGAAATTTTAGATAAAATAATACAAAAATTTGAAAAGAAACATAAATTTTTAATACTGTTTTAATCTGTACCCATTTTTACCCCATTCTAAATTATGATGTCCTTATTTGGTACCAAGACGGCGAAGCCTTCGCATTCTTGGTCGATACTTATCCTACTCTAAATTAAACGATGTTATATGGAAGACAATGTCGCCAAACCTTCGCAAACTTGACCCATTCTTTTCCCAATCTAAATTAGAATGTGTTCTGTGGATTTTAAAACAGTAAATTCTTGACAATCAGGACCCATTCTTACACCACTATAGATTAGAATGTACTCAGCGAGTCAAAAAACCAGGACACGTTCTAAGTCTTAGTTCATTACTACTTCACTATTTATTGTAATGTTTACGGTCCGTGACAAGAAAGTGAAGCCTTCGAAAACTTGACGCATTCTTACTCCATTTTAAATTGGAATATTTTCATTTATTACGTGTTGAACTACCTGGTGCATAATTCTACGGAATGTAAAATTCCTATCTGATTATAAAGTGTCACCCTTCATTTTCTGTGGCATTTTGTGCATTCTGAAATATATCCATTTACAATTACAAATTACAATGCAGGCTTCCTATTTATAAGAATTCTGACTGGGCATTTCCACATTTCCACTCAATTTTTAACTAGGTATTTTCACTCCCCACATTAAACTCTTCAATTCAACCAATAGCAGCATTCATAGTCGAAGCCAGAACACTACGCCACCGCGCGATCATAAAATTACCGTCGGCCATAACAAAGCCATCACGCTATCGTCGTCTACCACACGACCACTCCTTCTACCCACCACTCTTTTCTCCTATAACATCGTTTTGATCATAGAGACTTTTCGTGATTTATTTAAAAATAACAGCGACTGGTTCTACACTCAGGTAGATTGGTCCACCCATCAGTAATAACCTGCCCCCTGTACGGAGAGCTAGGAGTTTTTCATAGGATATTAATTATGATGATATTTTACAAACGTCGAA
>NC_046664.1:22548167-22569596 GCF_010883055.1 Belonocnema kinseyi
CCGTCGTTCCATACTCGCACGTCCATTGGCAATCTTAGTTCTTTCTGTAGTCCCTTGACCTATACTCGCATGTCCTTTGGATTACTTGGGTCTTCTCAGATCGCGACCTTCTTCACTCCTCCCAGCACATAAAAGCTCTTCGTGAAATTTCTCCTACAACCTATAGAGATACCCTCGAATAGCTTTGGTCTAATCTCGCCTCTAAAAGAACATTTCGAGACCTCCGATTCCATCTTACCTCTAGAGAGACTCTCCGAGACTTTTGGTCCCGTTTTTTCGTCTCAGAAACTTTTATTCCTTGGCGGTCGGGATATTTTTTACATTTAGTATCTTGCCTGTCTGGTTCGGTAGCTTGCATGGACCACGCATTCGATAAACCGCTATTTTTCGTTCAATTTAGACAAAAATTTTCTTATATAAACTGGTTTTATATCAATTTTTGTTGTGTATCTGTCGAAAAAGAATGTCTCTTCTCTCTCACTTTAAACAAATATTTCAAACGGAGTGGACGTTTTTCACCCTCATTTCTCATTTATAATAAATACTTAATTTTTCACACTAAGATTTTATCCTGGGATTCCAAACAATAATTACCATTTAAGTCTCCAAACTGAAACTACTTATTAAACTTAGTCCATCCACAATCACAACTCTGAGTACTTTATGAAGACTCCAATTTTAAAGAATGTAGAAAGTCTACTATTGTGCGAAATTAATGTATATAGGATAATTTAGTTAGTCCATGGAGAACAAACCAGAATTTTTTATATTTTACTAGATGCCTTACTAGTTTAAGAAGTATGAGCAATCTGAAGATTCCTCCGTCACTCTCCCCGTCTTGTTAATTACATAATCTCTGCGCTGCACCAATCTCTTTTGAACATCACAATAATTCTAAAGACACCGTTTTTCTGCAACGATTTTTTATTAATGCCAAAATCTGCACAAATAGAAGGAAACGAAGACAGTTACATATCTGAATTATTGTAGCGTATATCGGAAAAACACCATCAAACCTAATAATAAATACCATACCAAGCAAGTATATAAGGCACCGTTTGTAGGGCGATCATTTATAAATGTAAAAGGAAACACTAGTAAAAACTGATACCCCTATTGGTTTAAGATTGAAATTGGCTGCATCGAGATGTCATATTCCAAATAGGAAACCTCTATTAAAAATTTATAGATACAATAATGACATCCTTATAGAAGCAATTATCCTTTCAGAGTGATTCTGTTTAAAAATCTTAAAATTTTAATGTTTAATTTTAGTGTATGACAATTTTTGGACGGAACGAATTTTTCTCTTAAATTAAAATAGATTGCAGTTTCTCAGACCGTTTCATTGTTGATACACATATAAACAGATCCTAAAGCGTGTTATTTAATTAAACTTCAGGCAGTTGTTTAATCGATCTACGGCAAACCTGAACCCATAAGAAAAATGTTGACTTGTCCGTTCTTCATAATAGCACAATGCAGGCCTGGATGAGTTGGACCAACTCTCTTGGGACCAAGGCAGTGTTTTTCATACCAGCTCTAGAGGAACACTCAGAGACCAACAGTCTAGTCTCACCTCCAAAGGTACTGTCCGAAAACTTCAACCATGTCTCACCTCCTTTTGACCAGGGCCTTCCTTGGATGTCGGAATTCCGTCACCTCTAATTCCTAACCCACATCGAGCTAAGTGTTTAGTAATACACAATGTGACAATGATAATGCATTCCTCCTATCAAAGTGTTTTGAACGTGGAGATTTCTCCAGATTTGTTTACAAACATTGGGATTCTGTATGAATTTTGAGGGATTTTTTGTGTGAAATTCCAGGTTTATTAAAAAATGTGGTTACGTGTTGATTAATCAAATTATTGTACATCGGTATCCACTTCTTTCTCCCATATTTCTGGCACCATGTCTGGAGAATACCGCCGGTTGGGTAAGACTTTCCTTTTTAGCGTTTCCAAGTAAATTTTAAAAGGTTTTGCAACTTGGGCCCGAGCGTTTTCATACAATAGAATAACTTTATCGTGTTTCTGCTCGTACATTGCGGCCGTTGTTCTTTCAATGCTCGACTCACTCGCATTAGTTGTTTTCGAAAGAGATTACCCGCGATAGTCTCTTTAGGTTGAAGTAATCCATAGTACACTACAACCTGCTGATCGCACCAAATTCAGAGTATGAACTTCGGTCTACATGTATTCGGTTTAGGTGTTGATTTTGTTGGTTAGCCGGACTAAACCAACGACTTCTTCCTCTTAGTGTGATCATAGCGAATCCACTTGTCATCACTAATGACAATACGATGCAGAAGCCCTTTTCGATTTTCCGTTTGAGTAGCTGTTCTCAAATGAAAAATATTATTTTAGCGTCTCTTGGCTTTCTTTTATACGGCACCCGATTTCCTTGGGTTTGGATCATTCCCAGGGTCTTCAAGCATCCATAAATGGTTACAAGATCAACTCCCAATGTAAGGTCTTCACTGACTAACGTCTCTAATTACTCATCCTGAATTTTTTCAGATGGCCTGGACATTCTTTGCTCTTCGTGTGGGAATCGTCACTGCTAAATTTTCTAAACCAGTACTGAAACGTATAAGCACTTGGAATATAAACCCTGTAAGTTTCCAAAAGCTATCAATGGCTTGCAGAAGTACTTTTTTCAATTTAAAAGAGAAAATTAAAATTTTCTTAAAGTTCTGCTTTGTTGGTACGCAAGCTTACATCTCTAATGCTACAAAAACTTTTCTTTTTACAATTCGGTAAAACGACACCTAATGAAAACCAAGGCGACATAATCGGGCTTCGACATGCATATGGTAACGGCACACCTCGATGCAGTATAGTACAAGTCACGCCATCTCTAAAAATTCTTCAAATTTAATGCACGCTCCCGATTCGGGACCCAGGTTGATGAGTCCGTTAAATTCAGCAAAATATTTGATTGACACCAAACAGGAAAAAATAGTAACGTAGAATTTTTAGAACGCCGTAACTAACTTTTATAACATAATTAGTGAAAAACTTATGTTTAAACATTACATGATTTATTATTTCCAGTGGTGTTTATTTCCTCGCACGTTTATTACTATTTTACTTTGATAAAATTAGATAATTAATTTGAAAAGTAGACGCTAATTTAGGTTTCTTGAACTGTTGCATTATCTATTGCAATTTTTCTGAGGACCATTTTTTTATTAGTTGCATGGTTTATTTTTTAAATGTTGTTAAAAATGATAAGCCAACTTAGGGTCCGCTCGAAAAACCCAGAACATCTATAAAAAAAAAATCATTTTCGTGAGCATTACAAATTTTAAAGATGTTTACAAAAAAAGGGATCTCGTATCCTTTCCTATGATATCTGTTAATCTATCAATTATTTACAAATTTTGAACAAAATGTGAAATGTGCCAGCCTAACTTCAAGAAAGTTTCTCTCATTCAAAAATACGTAAACGAACGTGACGAAAGTTTCGTTACGTTCCTTTTCGTTCTTTTTTGTATAAAATATTATTATCACAAAACTTTGACATCAGTTGTTCGTAGCCTCATTAACTTTTGATACTTGTTTAGACTTAGCTTAGTTTTTATCCAAATTCTTTTCAATTTATCGAAATAATTGGCAAATATCTAAAAATCCCCCTTAACTTTGTTCGAATCCCTGATGCATAGACAGCCTTATCGAGATCATGAAAGATGAAAATCTTCTCAAATCTGGCGAAAGAGAAATTGGATTTAAAGCATCAATTTTTTGTGAATTTACGGATCGGTCACCATTATGACATAAACTTAAGGAATGGCTCAGCTCTTTTGCTATATACAGTGCAGTGCAAAATTCAGGGAAAGGAATATTTAAAACTTTCCTGTAATTGTTAAACAACATCAATTTGGTTCATTTTTTTCTGTTCCGATAAGGCGTTTCATGAGTACACTCAACTTTGATCGTCGTTACCTGTAATTGATTCTTGAAAAACAGTTATAACGTCTATAGAACGCAAAGACTATTTTTTGGTATAACAGAGAACTAACTTTGACGAAGACTGCAGTTACGTTAGAATCGTGATGGAAACTGTAATTATTTTGTCAAATGGAAATGTAATGTTAAGCGCGGATTTTTCTTCAACAAAGAAAGTGTGTTTTAAAATATGTCCCAAGAAACACTAGTTTTAATCACAAAGTGTGATCATTCAGTAGTTGAGTATGGTAGAATAGATAAAGTTTAGATTAGTTCATTTTTGATGAATTTTTCTCGGGACGCTTATTCGAAATATCTAGAAGCTGGAAGAAAGAAGCGACAGGTAGAAGAAGATAGTAAGAATAAGATCCTCTGATAAGCAGCTTAAAAAAATAGATACTAGAGAACTTAGGGAGGAAAAAAACCTCCAGAAGTCATTGATTAAAAGATTAAGACTCTGGTTCACGAAATGTAAAAGTATTTGACATCACGAAATATTGATCATTTGTTTTGTAATGCGTCAAAAGCTGATGACCTCGCCTCGTTTACAAAAAGAATTTATGTTTTACAGTTGTCTTTAGTCACAACGTGGATTAGTTGAACAATCAATATTTTTGGTTGTTACAAAACCAATATATACATATATACAAAACCAGCTACGCTTATATTACATTTTCAATCAAATAAATTAATTTGAAGCAAAATGGTTGAATCTTTAACTAAAAGAAAAATAAAATTTTAAACAAATGAAAAATAGTTTTTGCACAACTCCATTGAAAACGCGCCACTGAATGCACGTAAAGCAGGCGTAATGTGACCGCTTCCAGCCCAGCGACGCTCGCACATGCACTCTCCGCCGCCGGCCCAACATGAAACTTTACTTTCGCTAACTAAAACTTCACAAGCTCGACATCAAGCTTTACGCCCGACGGAACAATTTATATTTATCTTTTAAAAAACTGCATTGCTGGGCCCGAAAAATATAAACTAGAAACAAAAAGTTAATTCCTTATAAAATGGTAGATTATTTTCTCAAATTCTTGACTTTTAATCAAAAACATAAGTTTTTAGCAAGAAAGATAATTTGCCATTAAATATCTTAACTTTTAACACACTCTTGAATTAAAAAAAAACAAGAAGAATTTGCAGTTGACCCTCAATTATTTCTTATTGTATAAACAAACTTTACTTATCTGTATCCAAAAAAAGAGTCTGGGTATTAATTGACGGATTATTCAAACAATAATTAATTTTACCTTTACATTTTCTTGATTTTATGTAGGGTGTGCAAGATTTTGTTTTACATTTCGTTAACATGAATTATCCTAAAGTTTTTACTGATTACTTTTTTGTTTCCCATGGGAGTTTCATTAAGTTCACTTGCGTTCAATACATAAACCTCGCCGCTGTTCATATTTATTTTTGAACGTTTTGCAACGCCATTAATACGAATATATATTCCACGAAGAATTGTATTATTACGCCCCAATATTGCCAAAACATCACCAGTTGATGTTGTTAAAACAATTTGCTCATCGACTGGGATGGGCTTAGGTATACCACGCTCTTTTCTCAATTCAAGTGGTTTATCCTGAGGAAAAGTGTATCTTCGAAGTTCGAATACACGATGCTGATTGTTGTGTGGAATTAGTCTAATTAATCTAAGTTGTTGAAGAGGAAATCCAAATATGCTTGAAGACTCTCTCTTGACAGGAGACCTGATCCTGGATCGAAGAGAAGGCTCGGCAGGAGAAAGTGTTTTTTCTGGAGAATTACTTTCACGAGAATAAGAAGATTTGCGATGAGGAACATTAGGAATAGGTTCGCCATTAGGTAAACATTCAAACTGCGAACTCCACTCTGCAAGAAAAAAGAGAATTAGATGCATGTTAATAATGCTTTAATATCTGGAACTCCTTTCGAAAAAATTTCTAAGCAAGGCTGAGACCATTTAGGGAAGTGTTTAAAGTTGTAATACCTTTCTCTTGGATTCCTGATTGAATATTTCTTTTGAATATGTGAATAGTTATATTATTTTGAATTTTTCATGATATTGAATATTTCTAACAGTTTTTCTACTCAAACTATTAAAATTAAAAAATTATAGACGAGTAAATAAATCCACCCTCTTTATCTGGCTTTTTCACGGTCTGAAAAAAGTTGCAGCTTATTTCAACTCACGCGAATTAATTCCAAGAGATTGTATATTGCAGTTTTGAAGAGAATTTTTGTTTTTTACTTAAAAAAAGATGAAAAGTGGATAATTGAAGAAAAAGGAAAAAGACTATACTGTGTGAATGCTATTAAGGCGCTTCCTCGGGCTAGAATTTAAGTCCATGTATCACGCAACAAGCTTTTCATAGCATTTTTCAAATCCAAGAAACCAAACCACACTGAACATTTGCAGTTAAAAAAGCGTAATATGGGAAAAATTCTAGAATTGAAAAACGTTACTTTTTCAAGGCCCTATAAGACTGTCTTAACAACTTTTTAAATTTTGATTTAAAAAATCAAAAATTCAAATTTTGATCGCAAAAAGAACTAATGAAAAAGTAGTAACTCCATTTTGAGGAAAACGAAAAATGCTACGAAAAGAGCTAGATTGACAAAAACTGTGCACCTAAAAAAGAATAGCAAATTTTTTAGGAGTTATTTTTTTGCTGGATAAGAAGTTTTTGTTTTATTTTTGAAAAAGAAGCCTAAAAATAAAAATATATATATTTGAGTATAATGATAGAAGCTACAAGAATAAGAGAGACAAAATCTATGCAACTACAAAAGATTAAAAAATTTTTTATGAATATTTTTTTGATAGAAAGCGTAGTTTTTTTGAATCTTAAAAAACAAGATTAAAATAAAGGAAATTATGAAAACAAGGCAATATGAAGAAGACTGGTTCAATTTCGATGAATATTATGAATTGTCATGATATAAATTTATCAAAATAATATGTTTCAGCGCAGCTCAGAATAAAATTTACGCAAAAGAAGAAACAAATATTAAAGTAATCATGATAAATACAATTTACACTTTATTTTGCAAAATCTAAATACCCAATTTCAGGAAGAGGTACATTAAAATGTGTTATAATTGATATAAAAGTGTTGAGCATAATGTTGAAAATTTAACATTTTGAGAAAAATCGAGTGTAAACCATAAGATATGTGATAAGAATGCGTTTGCTGAAGCCGAAAGAGCTTTAACGAAAGGAAGTTCAAAATCGCAAAATTACAGTTCTTGATTCGTTGAGCTTTAATTTTGAAAGGTCCGAGCGCGTAGCGCGAGTTACATACAAATTAGAGCACGAAGCGGTTGATAAATACATCATCAACCCCGAAGGCCGAGAACTAACAAGAGCGCGCCCTAGGCGCCCTCAGATTATGGACGGGTGATTTAGTGTGATTTTTATTGAAAAACAAAGTCAAATGCAAGGAAGTCAGAAATATGTGCCGTAAACATGAAGAAACGAGAAATTTTCAGCGAGAAATTTCTTCTCTCTTCTTCGATTCTTTGACAAAAAATGCTGAAAAAATATGCCGCGCCCAGAATTGGAAATTGTTGAATCGAGAAAGTATGGAATTTAAATTTATTTTATTTTCAAGGTATAAAGTTTAAGAGTATGCAATTCGCAGCCTTTTCTTGAGCATTGCCTTTTCTAGAATTTTAAATTGAAAACTCTGCAATTACAGACATTTATGATTTTTCTTTTTTTTCTTAAATCTTTATTTGTTTCAAAAAAAACTGCTTGCGCCACAATGAATGTGCCTTTAGTCAGAATTGATGAACTATTTCGCTTTAAAATTGATATTGTGTGGTTCAATTTTACTGCTTTTCATTTGAAAAAGAATAATATTATTCACAGAAGCGGAGCAGCCTCATTTTTCAAGATCGGCACAGAGCTATAGAATTATAATATGAAATTACGCACTGTTTACGGCTTGTACGATTTTAAAATTGTAAATAAATAATTATAAATCTATAAATAAACATTCATAGTAAATCATAAATAATAATGAATAATAAATGGTCACCTCTTACAATCTCTAAAATTGGGCAAAACATGGTACAATTACATTTTAATTGCCTGCATAAAAAACCAAAAAGATCAATATGGTCAATAACACAGCCACAAAAAATTTGTTTTTTGGGCCTGGATATCCGACCACGTTCACTATATATTTTTGCGGTCACTGGACCTGATTTCGCGGTCAAAAAAACGACAGCACGACAAGGTTCTGACATAACCTCAAAAAACCTCATAAATTTTTTGTTTGAGAGGTTCAGACCATGTTTATGGTATGTTTTTGGTCTTGCTGAATCCAAATCCGAGGTTTAAAAAAACCACAGCACGTCAGGGTTCTTACATAACCCCAAAAAACCTCATCAAATGTTTTTTCTGAGTCCGGGGTTCAAAAAATATTTATTAATGTTGTCGGGCTTGCTGTATCTGAATCCAAGGTCCAAGAAATCCAAGCAAGTCACATACCACAAATTACAATTTTTTTAGCACTTGTAAGGAATTTATGATGTACAAAATCGATCGAGCAAGTGTCAACTCAAGCAAGCAATAAGGACAGAGCCTCAAAGGCCAATGAACGGGACTTGAGGCATGCGCAACTATTGCGCAGTTGATTCATTTTCAACTTTCAGTTATTTAGACAGTCAGTATTCACTGTCGTTGTCGTTTCGCTTCAGATAGTGTATATTGTGTCATTCATTGAATACAGTGTAAAATGTAAATAATAAAAATGCAATGCAATTTTAGCAGTGTAAACGTGGCAGGAAAAAATGACGGTCGGTACATTTTATGTAATCATGTTTGCCAAGCCGCGAATTCAGGTCAGGATAGGATGGTAAAGGGAGGGGGAAGTTATCGATAAATATCGATATCTTTTCAAAAAAAAAAATATATATATCAATACATCATTTTACCGGCATTTCCTATCACTAGTATACAGTAACGTCGAAAAAATAAGACTTTGGGAGCTCCCACTGTTTCATTGAGTTATATGTCACGCCGTTATTCCATTCACCATGGGTATACTCATGGTGGCCGTTTCTCCTTCGCAGGCGCATAAAATGCATGACATTTTCAATTTATGAAAAAAAAAACAACTAGACCATTTGCCAAAAAAATCTCTGTTTCATTTTGTATTTAGACATTTGTATTATGTTGTTAAAATGCGAAATCAAACAATTAATCATTGTAAAAGAAAAGCTGGTTTGTGTAATACATGGACTAAAACTCAAGCCTGAGGAAGCGCATTAAGTAGCAAGGACATTATAATAATGTATTCTACTTACTAACAGAATTCAGAATAATGATAATGGCAAAAATCAGAAAATAAAGGTTCCTCATTTTTTAAGTACAGGAAAAAAACTCAAATCTGAATGTTGAGAAGAGTGTAAGTAATTGTAAGATGAATCTCATGTATTTATACTATTCGAAAAATTCATATTTTTTATCTTCTCGTGTATAGATCTTCGAGGCTTAATTTTTTAGGTTGGTGATGCAACAACAAAATTCATTAAGCATTAAATGATTTATCGAATCCAGTGGTGAGTAATCCCTCGCACGTTTGCTATCATTTTACCTTGAGAAACTTATATAATTTTCAACAAAAGTTAACGCTAAAGAAAGTCTCTTGTTTTAGCTCTAAAACACTGTTTCAAGAAAAAAATAATTTTAGCGTGTTTATGAGCATTGAAAATTAAATTTTTTTAACAAAAAATGATTAAAGAATTCACCGCCCAAAGTTCTCTCAAGCCAGGGAAAATTGGGTGATTCTTCACGAAAATAGAGAAATAGTAGGAAAGTTAATTTTTAAAAATAAATTTCCCTCCAAAAAGATAAACGTTCCATACAGTGGCCCAAAAATGCATTAGATTTTTTTTCAAACTTTTATGTAAAATTTGTTCAAATCAACAAAAAGGTGAATGCCTTTTTATTGAACATGAATTATATTCCGAGGCTTTATAAGTCTAATTTTTATAATCCCAAAAAATATCCCAAAAATGAAAAATTCGAGTTTGAAATTTTGTGCGCTGATAATAATTTTATGTGGTTTCTAAAATACAAATGGTTTTTTTAATACATAATTTTTTTTTTATATTGGTAATTAGATGTTCATAAAAACTGCTCCAAAAATTATTATTTCGGGTAGCCAAAATGTTAAAACAGTTTGTAATTATTTTAAATAATATTTTCTTAGGTTATTGCTAGAAAGTTACAGTCTTCTAAAAAATGTCACTTTTGTTCTACTTTTGAATTAGAGTGAGGTCATAATTAATTTAAGCAAACAAACATCATTATTTAAAAAGTTTTTTATTATTTTTAGGAATATTTTCTTTGAATAAGAAAAAGAGAAAAATGCTAAAAACAAAAAACATTATTTAAACAATTTATTTAAACATCTAATTTTCAGTAGAAAATATTATTTTATGCACTAAAACATTTTGTCTTGGAAACGTAGCGAAATATTAAAATTAAGCAAAAAACTCGCAGAACCCAATTTTTCACTTATTGTTTTTTTAACCGTATAAAACAGACTTATGTGGCTGATATTTAAAATGTAATTATCTTTTGGCTGCTTTACCTAATCAAAATAAATAAAATTATCTAGAAGAAATTGAATATTTAAAAAAAAATACGAAGATTCAATGAAAAATTTAATTTAAAAATAATAAGTTGAATTTTCAAAACAACAAAATTTGGTAAATCCAAACAGTTTTATTTCCGGCCAAATATTATAATTTTTGAAAAAAAAGTAATCCTTCACCAAAATAATTAAATCTTTAATTCAAGAGAACAAATGTTCTATTCGAAAAGACGGATGTTCAATAAAGCAATTAAATTTTCAATATGTACTTTTTCGAAACTAAAATATGAATTTGAAATGAAACATTCAATTTACAGATAAGTAGTTAAGTTGACAAACAAAAAAGAATGCACTTTAAAATCCGTCTCAAAATCATCTAAATGGGCCTTTTTTAAATAATTTAAAAAATAATAATTATTCCTTTACTTTGATTAAAAAAAAAAACATATATAAAGTTAAAACGAGCACGAATTGAAATAATAATCCCATATTTTTGATTTAAATAAAACGTATTTAGTTCTATTACACAGCCCCACAAAAAAAGTTTGCAAGCGACCTGCGTAGTATTGTATTTTTTGTCAAAATTAGTTGAAAGCTAAAATTTGGGAACTTTTAGCTTACTATTTTTTTTTTATTTGACATTGAATTTTTAGTCAAGATTCAAATTTTCTAAGTTGACTACTCAGCATTTGGAATCTTTTTTTAAAAATGTTGAGTTGATCTTTTTATATTTTTCATGTTAAAAGATAGTTATTGAAGTTTAAGTTACAAAAAAACATTTTTTGGCTAAATTTAATAACAAAAAAATAATAATGTTTCGATATGCGTAGAATTTTGATCGAGAACAGCTAAACGGATATTTTCAACCGTGAGGTAAAAATATTTATTTATGACTGTCTCTAATAGAAATTTGCGTTTGAATTTACAATAATGAATCTGTCGATAAAAATCTTATTTGTTTATGGACAATTTCAGATTTTTTCTACTCATAACAAATTTTTCATTTCATGTTGTTTTGCATTACTTTTTGGAAAAAACGCTGAAATAAATACGTTGTCTTTCTTATCATAGGCACTAATAAAAGATTTGTTTCATTCTGGTGGTCTTCAGCGTCGTTAACATTCGTTTAAATTTTCACGATACAAATGTTAGTCACGTTGAAAAAATATAATTGTTTTGTTATTAAATTTAGCAACAAATTTTTTCGCTAACTAAACTTTAGAAAATATCTTTTAATATTTGAGCTGTGAAAATATCAACTAAACAGATTGAAAAAACAGTTCGAAATGCCGAGTAGCCAAATTATAGAAATATTTAACCTCGACTGAAAATTCAACGTTGAATAAAAAAACTGGTGAGATGAAAATTTTAAAATTTTGTATTTCACTATGTACATTATGCAGGTGGTTTTTCTATTTCCGCACATTTTTTTTGCTTTGTTTTTATTAATTCAAGTCAAGTTCATTTGATTTAAAATGATTTTCAAATATTTAATTAAAAATGTTATCAAATATAATTTTCTGAATTGTTTTTATACGAAGAAAAATGTGCTACTGAATACCAAATAGGTCCTATAAAACATTTTTTGATTTAAAGTACAACTACCGCATTGTTATAATGGGAGCAACCATCATCAAAAAATTAAGCCGGCTCCCAGTAGAACCGCGGTAAATCAAACTTACGGCTACGTCTCACGACCATGAGATAGGTGGGCAAAGGTGTTCAAATGTTGTCATGAAATCACAACAAAAGACCAGCGAAACCCTCGTGCTTCTTGAGGACACGAAGCAATCTAAGGATGACAGCTTTGTACATGCATCTTGCAAGTGCCTTGATATATCGGTACCGGGGATAGTTTCTAATCTCCGAGAGCACCGATCACAATAACCATTACCTTAACCGAATATTTTGAGTACAGTTGTTGCAGGTCCTTTTTGAGGTCTTTATACCTTTCCTCCTTATCCTTTTCCTTAGCAGTGATGTAGTAGTGGGCCGAGGCCAAAAATTTGATGGCGAATATAGTTCGTTAATCGAAGTCTTAGAGAACGATGTTGGAAATCGACTGTGCAACGGAAACGGTTGTACAAAAATTGTAGTCTCAGAAAATTTATAACTTCTCGTTTTGGACAATGGACTCTATTTCCCTTGGAGCGTTCGGCAGGGCAGGGTCGCGGCCAAACCGTAAGAACAACAGAGATGGTAATGAAGCACTCTTTGGGTCGTATTATGTTTGCAGAGATACGTTGTTCCCGGGTGGGAGAAGACATCCAGATAGTATGTGTTCTAGGAACTCAGCCTGTGCATGGCAACTCTGCATCTGTTGTTGGAAACTTCTTGACGTAAAATGCGGTCGAGATATACTCAGGTGGAAAAGACACTGCCCTAGCATTCGAAAATGAAATCCTCTGTACCCGAATTAAGCCCTGATGATTTTAGACTAGCAAACCATTTGCGAAGACGTAGCTGTACTTAGAACAATTTGATTATGAAGACACTAGGGATTTACAAGTCGAGTCCGCATTGACGGCGTGTTAATTTGCGGAACAGACGATTTAATATGCAAGCTCTTATGCATATGCATGATCTTATGTATGGCGATGTCAAGGGCTCTTTCTTCATCAATTAAACCACCCCAAACGAGTAGAGTAGAACCGGAAGGGCAAGCATGTTGGTCACAGATACCTTGTTCTACGCCGACAGATTCGAGGACCAAATCTTCCGCACAATATGCTTGTATCTGTTTCGCAGGGACTCTTTTACTAATGTTGCGTCCTGAATGCGAATTTGAGGCACGCCCAGGTAAGTATAGATCTCTCCAGTGCTAAGATGTCTGATGACACTTATATTCACAAGCTCAAGGTCTTTGGGAACGCCAATAATCTCTCCTTTCTTCAAATGAATCTTGGCATATTTGTCTAATCCAAAGTTCAAAAAAATCTCTACTGTGTCCTCTTCCCCTTCTTTACTTCATAAACAACGAACATATGTACACACATAGATTTGAAGCGTGTTTTTTGAAGCGTCAGTCAGTCGAGGAAGCTGACATCATGCCTAAGATCACTCCTTATTCCGCCTTTGTCAAAAGACAACTAAATTAAATTCCTTCTATGAAGAATCTTTTAAAAAATCTAGCTACGTGTTGACTATATAAAATGATAACAATTGAAGTGGTAATGAAACAAATGTGCCTGCCAACATGAATGATTTTCAAATGTATTATACGATCTGCTACAGGCCTTTAACTGCTTTACTGCCAAAATACAGACTCTCTATCTCAGCACAAGCAGCAGCAGCGTCTACTGAAATTGCAAGGTATGCGTATTAAGATAAAATATTAATATCTGTTTTCTTCGTACCACTTATTTATATAAGCATTTGTATACGACGCGGCAGAAAGTACAAGAGGACTATCTTGATAATTTTTTGCTTTAAATTTCGTGAATAATTAATAATACATATGTTTTTACTCTGCTGCTGAAAAATGTATTTGTTAGTGTTTTCGTGTGATTAAAAAAAATGCTGTCCCTTTAAAAAAATGTAATGAGATACATATGCAATTATAGCAGATGTAGTAGAGAGCGCGTCAACATCACACGATGTCAACGACACGTCCCTTGCAAAAGGTTATACCTGTATATTGTTCTGATCTTAGCTTCCATAAAGAATGTTCTGCAACTTGCTTTTGTATCTCTGTCTCACATTTGACTAAAATTAAAAGCGAGACAGATTTTGGAGCAAACTATGTAAATGTTTGATCTTCTGTCAGAACTATTAATATTAATAAAGTAATTGTTTCTTTTTTGAAAATTTAGAAAAAAGGTTGACAACGGCAAAAAAAGTTATCAGTTTTTACGGAAAGTGGACGTGATTCGGTCAAAAGCCCTGCCATATAATGTGATGATCCAGACACTAAACAAAAGTTAGAAAATTAACTATCAGACACACACATATTTATGCATAAAAGTTGTCGTAATAATTATATAACTTCACGTAAATCTAAGATCAGCAAGAAAAAAAAACTGTATGGCATTTCGGCTGCGACAGTCAAATGTATTCTTATTAAAAATTAATGTGAAAAAGAAGATATTTTAGATGCGGCTCCTCTAAAAAATAAAATAAAGATTAAATCTTATAAAAAAGTGACATCAGGCACAAATTATAGATGTAGATTTATCAAGAAAAATAAATGAATAGCTCAATCACATTCTGAAGATATTGTGTATAGTTTCTTAAAATGCCGTATCAAATCATTAAAGAAAATTTGTCTGGGTTTGACCGTCAGAAGTTTAACTAAAAGCAAAAAAAGTTATCAATATTTTTAATCAATATGGACAATGTTGCAGTTATACTGCATTTGAAGGACTCAAAACTAGTAATTCGGCTATTATGAAAGATTTGTAGACACAGAAAAAGAAAAGGATACTCTGCATGAAACAATTAGAATAATTTTGCAATTTGGAAATGATTCTTTTTTTGAAAATAATGAAGTAAATGTTTACTCGAAAATCTAAAGTAATGTTGAATACTAAGAAAGTATTGACCGTTTCACCTTACAAGGGCCTACTTTAAGGCAGTTTGCAAGTTTATTGACAATTGTGAACTAATGAACGTTATGGTTAGTAAACAAATGCTTGCCAGTGGATCAGAAATACAATTATTACTGCGAAGCTTCTGCGAAAGGATCAAATTTATCTGCCGAAAGATAACATTAATAAACGCTAAATCATCAATAACGATATTAGATCGCAGAGCATGCACATAATCTTCATCACGTGACTTTAGCAATTACTGTAAGTTACGGAACATTATGCAAAATCTCCCTAATTTTATTACAAGCCTAGATGTGGGAGCTCACTGAAGAATGCACAATAAATTACAAAAATTAATTTTCCCGACTATGTGTCGCAATTGCTGAATGATGTTGGATTATCGTAGGAGCGAAAAATACACGTCAAGTGTAAAACGCATCGACATGTAGTACCATATTTAACATACCTATGAAAGCTGGGCATGCGTATTTTTAAAACAGTCTATAAACTGTCATAGAACCATTTTTTTAAAGCGCGCATTGTTATCTAATACACTTCTACTGAGTCTAGTGTAGGGGTGGGATTCTGATGCCCTCTTACCTAGTTGATCGAATCTCTCTTTCTATCGCATGAAATTAGACGGAGATGTTTGTTCTTTTTGAAAAGATTAAATAATGGGTTATTTGGATTGCTGAATACGAATTCCAGATTAAAATTTTAAATTTTAAAATGGCTAATTCAATATGGCGACCAAAATTTGTGACAAATTCAATGAGTTGACGGATTTTAAATGAAAATTGGTATTAGGGGGTTCTTTGGGTGACTGCATATTAATTCAAGGTCTGAATTTGAATTTACAAAATTGCTGATTTAATATGGCGACTTAACAATTTGAAAAATCCTATAAGTTGACGTATTTGGATAATAATTGGTACTAAAAGATTATTTGTGTCGGTGAATACGAATTCAACGTCGAGATTTCTAAAAAAGATTGTCCAATACGAACTTTCATGCAAATGGGCCAATTGTACGTAATTTCTAACCGCCATATTGGATTAACCATTTCAAATTTTGGAATTCTGATAGCATATTCGGATGCAGAGATCCAAAAATTAATTGTCTGCCAATTTTAATGTCGAAATAATATGAATCTATTTATTTTACATAACGCATATGGCGTCAAACTTCAGTCCATTTGGTAGCGATAGGAGGGAGTCAGAGGAAAATAATATATAATATTATTGCTTCATGTTTAATCCATACTATAATTTGCAGCTTATTAATTTTTCAAACTCACGTAAATTACGTGATGATTAAAGTCCTTTACTTTCTTTTTTAGCAAATCTTTAGTTTTCTGTTGACCCCGATGAAGTCTTCAAAAATAGTAAACAAGCACTATTTAGTATAAACTAAACGAAGTGCAGACTGTGAATTTAGTAATTGTAGGTGATGGATTTTTTGTTTAAAATCATTTAAAGAAGGAAGAAGATTACAAAAATATCAGTTTATTCCAGTTTTAAAAAGGAAATTATCTCAACCAATGTTACGAGAGCAAAAATTGTCTGATTTATGTGTCAATAATGAAAATGATAAAAAGAGAACATTTGAAAGAAAAACAACACAGTTTTACATTTTATACGTAAATTTCATTGATTACCTTGGATTACGTTTACAATTAGAAAAGGTTTACAACAAAAAGTTTCTCAAATCAGCCAGTTGATTTAAATACGAAACATACATTCAACGTGGTTGCCGATAATAAACTTACCATTATTACTAATTGATTATCAGCAAGTTAGTATTAGTGCTAAAGTCATATGATAAGAACAACAGTTATAAGTGAACAAATGGAGTAAACGGGGTTAATGAAAAAGCAAGATGTGGCAACTAGTCAAAAAAGGTCACGAAAGACATCGTTATGACATCTTTACGACAACTTTACGACATCCTATGTCCATGTCGTTTAGTCGTCTTTACGATATCGTAAATATGTCGTATGATCTGACCATGTCTTTACGATATCGTAAAGACACTGTAACGACATGGACATAGGATGTCCTAAAATTGTCGTAAAGATGTCGTAACGATGTCGTAAAGACGTCGCCCAATTTTGTGCCCACTGGGTTGATTCATGTCACAGAAAATGGAAGCCAATTCCGAGAAAAGTTGGTTATGATGTGTCTTAACGATCCAAATGCATTTGAATAAGTCATTTCTCATTCCAAATACTATACTTTCGCGGATACTATAAAAAAGGAGAAAATTTATCTTGTCGGAAAAGAAATGGAGTTGCGAATGCAATGCGAAATATTTAGTTAGCTTCTTCACATTTCGCTGCAAAAAAGGGCTTGACATACAGAAGGTGCTTTTATATCCGCTAAAGCTAGTTCCGCTGTTTATGTGCCATGTTGATGGTTCCGTTCGCAAAATTGATAAATCGGTACTCTTAAAAATACTTGGAAAAGAAATGACATCTGAGCCACTTAGAGCATGGAAGAGACGGCTTTCCACATTAATGGTCCCGATCAAGTAGGAAAAAGAGATTTGTCTGTTAAAATGAAAAATGTGAACATCAAAGAAGCGCTTGGTAAGATTTATAATTAAAAATTGGGCACAAAAATGATTTTTTACGTTTGTAAATTGTCTTTTGTTGCTACTGTTAGAATTTGTTGTTCTGGCACCGACGTATTAATAATTTTAGTTACTAAATATGAATAAATTTTCAAAAAAGAATAAAGTATACATGGATGTCGGTGTTGCGAATCATGAACGCTTTATAAATGTATCAAAATTCTATAAAACCCTAGAGAATTACATGTGTGAGCGATACCGGCTTTTGATGCAATGAGAGTTTCTAATGTTAGCTAGAACGTATTAACAATTTGTTAGTTGTTTAAAGAAATATAATTTGTTTCAACAATTATTTTTGCAAAAATATTTTTCAAATCGTATATTCTGACTTAATTATAATAGAATTTATTTTTTCTCAATGTTCTTTAAATTGAGTATGGATGGTTTACATATTTTTGGCGCACTAATAAATCAATCCTAAAAGTAATAATAAAATTTAAATTATAAAAGTGCATTCATTATTGAATTCTTTATGTTGTTGCAATTTTTACTATTATTATATTATAAAAAAGTACATTCACCAATGCAAATTATGATTCAAGTTTCAACATTTTCTCTGAGCAACATTTATGAGAACGAGATGCTATATTTTAGGTTATTTATAATAATTAAAATAATGAAAATATTACTTTAGTTATTTGAATAATAAAACGCATAAGAAAAGTCAATTTTTTAATTGACGAAAAATTAAAAGTTACGAAAATATAAAACGTTTGGAACCAAAGAGCATGAAATAATTACTAGACAAAGAAAATCAGCACTCCATCGCGGCGAATTCACGTAACGAAGAGCGAACAATACCTGCGAGGCTTAACAATTGTTAAACATTTAACATTAGTAAATGATACTGCTGAATAAGATATTACATTATTATCAAACTTGAAATGCTTGATAAGATTTTAAACATATTTTTTGGAAAATAATAAACGTTACAATAATTTACATTTATTTAAACAAGTGAACATTGTTTAAAAAGTCATAGGAAATATTCAAATTGTCCAGCTGTAATTATATTTATGAAGACGATTTGGGGCGGTGCAGGGGGTGGGGGTAAGAATCAGTTAAAAATTTTCAGTGAACAATATTTTGTTATTATCTTCTCAAAATATTAGTTAAGTGTATTTAAATGTGACAAATAAAGTAGATCTAACTTTTATTCGCTAATTTATGAATAAAAATTTTTTCTTTATTAATAACATTAATGATTTTTTGCCTTGACGTGGTACATTTGCACGACTTTAAACTATAAATGTTAAAAATTGAACAGCTTTAAAATGGTGAAAATGTTAAATTCCAAATTTTGTTTCCTTTACGCTTCAAAGTTAAAAACTTTTTTGCTGCTAATACATTTATTTTGTTAAGTCATCAATTGATAACTTGTACACCTCGTACATAAGAACAACATAACTTGATACCTCAGTTTTAGGTCAGCCCTGAAGAAGTGAACTGCAATGTTCAGGAAATGTCGGCAGAATTCGTAGTTTTTTATGCTTTTCATGTCTATGGAGTTCAAATATCGGATCGAGAAAATAATTGTTTTTGCGCAGTTATCAGCACTTCAAATTTGAAAGTTGTTTAAAAAAATATCAGACCTCACAACTCAAAATTCTCTAACAACAGAAAAAATAGGGAAATAAATTTTAAAAACTTAACGTGGGTTCTATGTTGAGTTCAGTTTAAAACGCTTTAAATTTCTCAAGTTTGAAACCGCGATACATTAAATTTTTTACAGATTAGAGAAACCAAAACGATTTGTTAAATAATGATAAAATCATGGAAATAGTTGAATCGTTAATCCAATTAAATCAACTTTTAATGAAAAAAATTTGTCTACAAAGCAATTGAATTTTTGACCGAAAATATGGAGTTTTAACAAAATAGTTTATTTTCAACTAAATACTTGACCCAGTGGGCACGAAATTTAAATACGTCTTCACGACATCGTTACGATATCTTTACGCCAAATTTACGACATCGTATGTCCATGTCGTTTCGGTGTTTTTGCGATATCGTAAAAATATCGACAGATCATACGACTTATTTACGATATCGTAAAGACACCTTAACGACTTGGACATAGGATGTCGTAAAGTTGTCGTAAATGTGCCGTAACGATGTCGTAAAGACGTCGCCAAACTTTGTGGTCACTGGGGAATTTTTAAACACATAGTTCGATCGTTAACCCAAATTCTTGAATTTTTGAATTAAATGGTACAATTAAAAAAAAATACTTCGTTGAACAAATAAAGAATCTGGGCTTACAATGAAAGTTTTTATTTGACAATAAAGACATTCTAATAAAACGGTTTTGTGAAAAAGATATTTATTTTGAGAAATGAAAGTTGGATTTTTGCAAAAAAATGAACTTTGCATTTTTAATCAAAAATCAGTTTATTAGAGCATACAAAAATATAAAATCATACAAAATTTTGTTTGTAATTTGAAAATCAGATGATTACTTACAAAAGTATTAAAATTAATTTAAATATCGAAACAATCATTACACATGACAACTCTGTGCATACATAGCTGGTAAAATTAAAAATTATTTTTTAAAATATTGCAGAGGACCGCCGAGCAACTTAAAAAGCTTTGGTCAAATTTCAAGACAAAACAACGGAATGCGCTGACAATGGAGAAGCAACAGCGTCTTGCAACCGGTGGTGGTCCATCAATTCAAGATTTTCAAACTTACCCTGATATTTGACTTATTGCTCCAAATTTGATAAAAACGGCACCAACTTTATTTTCTTTGAATATGACCGAAGATGAAATTGCTAGTGAGCCTTTATGTATGGTACTTTTTTCTATAATTGTTTTATATATTAAAATCACTAAGGTATTTGCCATTTTGACTGCTTTACATAGACAGAAAGTAAAAATTCTTCGCTGGAAAACTGATTTTTTTGGCTCAAGAAAACATTTTGAAGAATGAAAATTACCTTGGTTGAAGAAAAATTTTTTTAGTCAAGAAAATTTTCCTGTCTCAAAAGAATTTATTCTTGTTGTAAAACAATTTGGGTCTTTCTAAAAAATGTTCTGGTTCAAGTAAATTTTTTTTCTGTGTAGCTAAGCATGATGTTGTGGACTCAGTGGAAAGTGTAGAATACAACACAATTGATCAACTATTAGATTATGATAAAGATAATGGTATTCACGATCAAGGTTTAGAACTTAAAGCCACAACCTCTCATGCTGCTTACGTGAAAAGATTATTATTTAAGTAATTATATTAACCAATATTTTTTTAATTATTTCAGCTACAGATCGTAGGAAAAAAAGTAAAAGTAAAAAAAATCCATGTTATGAAGACGAAAAAAATTACAGCACCGATAGAACGAAACAAATAATAAAGCAAAAAGAACAATTGAGTGGCCAGAAACGAAAAGGGTCCGAACGCTCGAAAACGCGAAAAAGTATTGTCCGAACGTCTTGTTATATTAAAATTTCGAAATTCAAAAAATGAAATTTATGAAAATATTTTCTTGTAGAGAATGACAAGATGGAACTTTTTTTCTTTAGAATTTTTCAATCCGATTTATATTTTCGATAATAAAAGGGAAAAGGTGATTAGAAAATGTTGCCAAATTTAATTATTTTTTGAAACATAAATCGCCTCAACTCAAACAAATATTATCGAAACTTTCTGAAATTTGGTATACACATGCATTATACCCTAGCGATGCCTACGATGTGGATAATTAAGTTAAAAACGCTA